>NC_088238.1:6855094-6867594 GCF_036934945.1 Oncorhynchus masou masou | reverse complement strand
TTTAGGATCCTTCCAACTTTAGCATCCCGCCAACGTTAGCATCCCGCCAACTTTAGCATCCCGCCAACTTTAGCATCCTGCCAGCCTTAGCATCCTGCCAACTTTAGCATCCTGCCAGCCTTAGCATCCTGCCAACTTTAGGATCCTCCCAACTTTAGCCTCCGGCCAACTTTAGCATCCCGCCAACTTTAGCATCCCGCCAACTTTAGCCTCCGGCCAACTTTAGCATCCCGCCAACTTTAGCATCCCGCCAACTTTAGGATCCTTCCAACTTTAGCCTCCGGCCAACTTTAGCATCCCTCCAACTTTAGCATCCCGCCAACTTTAGCCTCCGGCCAACTTTAGCATCCCTCCAACTTTAGCATCCTTCCAACTTTAGCATCAGGTATTGAAACAGGTATTGAAGAGGTGAAACAGGTAATTAAAGAAGTTAACACATACAAACAAACTGAAACTCGCTGAGAAACAACTTATATTATCTGCAGAGAGAACGGAGCTCCAATCACACAGCCAGAGAACGTAGCTCCAATCACACAGCCAGAGAACGTAGCTCCAATGACACAGCCAGAGAAAGGAGCTCCAATCACACAGCCAGAGAATGTAGCTCCAATCACACAGCCAGAGAACGTAGCTCCAATCACACAGCCAGAGAACGTAGCTCCAATCACACAGCCAGAGAACGTAGCTCCAATCACACAGCCAGAGAACGTAGCTCCAATGACACAGCCAGAGAAAGGAGCTACAATCACACAGCCAGAGAACGAAGCTCAGAGACAGAGACACATGGCAGAGAGACACGAGACAGACAGAGGGATGGACAGAGACACATGACAGAGAGACAAGAGGGAGAAATAAGCATCACTCTTGATTGTTTACTTCTTAAACCTGGTGCATGAACTCTTATACCCATAAACCCCTCTGCAGTGGAGAAGCCCTACTTAAACCTGGTGCAGGAACTCTTACCCATAAACCCCTCTGCAGTGGAGAAGCCCTACAGTCCTGTCACACTGCCAACTCTCTCCTAAACACTCCACACTGCAGCACAGCAGCAACACCACAGTACCATGACAACCTGTACAGTTCATTTCAATGTCTCTTTTTCACTTGCACTTTCAGTTCTGTGGATCAGCAGCACCACAGTACCGTTACAACACTCAGCACCTTCAAACGTTGCCAGGTCAGGTTAGACGACAGAGTGTGAGAAAGGTCAGTTTAGCCAGGGGATATAACCGACCTGCTATTACACACCTTCTGATGCACACTACACCCTGTCATACACACTACACCTTCTGGTGCACACTACACACTACACCTTCTGATGCACACTACACACTACACCCTGTCATACACACGACACCTTCTGGTGCACACTACACGCTGTCATACACACTACATCTTCTGATGCACACTACACCCTGTCATACACACTACACCTTCTGGTGCACACTACACACTACACCTTCTGATGCACACTACACACTACACCCTGTCATACACACGACACCTTCTGGTGCACACTACACGCTGTCATACACACTACATCTTCTGATGCACACTACACGCTGTCATACACACTACATCTTCTGATGCACACTACACCCTGTCATACACACTACACCTTCTGATGCACACTACACACTACACCCTGTCATACACACTACACCTTCTGATGCACACTACACCCTGTCATACACACTACACCATCTGATGCACACTACACCCTGTCATACACACTGCACCTTCTGGTGCACACTACACCCTGTCATACACACTACACCTTCTGATGCACACTACACGCTGTCATACACACTACACCTTCTGAAGCACACTACACCCTGTCATACACACTACACCTTCTGAAGCACACTACACCCTGTCATACACACTACACCTTCTGATGCACACTACACCCTGTCATACACACTACACCTTCTGATGCACACTACACCTTCTGATGCACACTACACCTTCTGATGCACACTACACCCTGTCATACACACTACACCTTCTGATGCACACTACACACTACACCCTGTCATACACACAACACCTTCTGGTGCACACTACACGCTGTCATACACACTACACCTTCTGATACACACTACACCTTCTGTTGCACACTACACCTTCTGATGCACACTACACCCTGTCATACACACTACACCTTCTGATGCACACTACACGCTGTCATACACAATACACCTTCTGATGCACACTACACGCTGTCATACACACTACACCTTCTGATGCACACTACACGCTGTCATACACACTACACCTTCTGATGCACACTACACCCTGTCATACACACTACACATTCTGGTGCACACTACACCCTGTCATACACACTACACCTTCTGATGCACACTACACGCTGTCATACACACGACACCTTCTTATACACACTACACACTACACACTACACCCTGTCATACACACTACACCTTCTGATGCACACTACACGCTGTCATACACACTACACCTTCTGATGCACACTACACGCTGTCATACACACTACACCTTCTGATGCACACTACACGCTGTCATACACACTACACCTTCTGGTGCACACTACACCCTGTCATACACACTACACCTTCTGATGCACACTACACGCTGTCATACACACGACACCTTCTGATACACACTACACACTACACACTACACCCTGTCATACACACTACACCTTCTGATGCACACTACACGCTGTCATACACACTACACCTTCTGATGCACACTACACGCTGTCATACACACTACACCTTCTGATGCACACTACACGCTGTCATACACACTACACCTTCTGATGCACACTACACGCTGTCATACACACTACACCTTCTGATGCACACTACACCATGTCATACACACTACACCTTCTGATGCACACTACACGCTGTCATACACACGACACCTTCTGATACACACTACACACTACACACTACACCCTGTCATACACACTACACCTTCTGATGCACACTACACGCTGTCATACACACTACACCTTCTGATGCACACTACACGCTGTCATACACACTACACCTTCTGATGCACACTACACCCTGTCATACACACTACACATTCTGGTGCACACTACACCCTGTCATACACACTACACCTTCTGATGCACACTACACGCTGTCATACACACGACACCTTCTTATACACACTACACACTACACACTACACCCTGTCATACACACTACACCTTCTGATGCACACTACACGCTGTCATACACACTACACCTTCTGATGCACACTACACGCTGTCATACACACTACACCTTCTGATGCACACTACACGCTGTCATACACACTACACCTTCTGGTGCACACTACACCCTGTCATACACACTACACCTTCTGATGCACACTACACGCTGTCATACACACGACACCTTCTGATACACACTACACACTACACCCTGTCATACACACTACACCTTCTGATGCACACTACACGCTGTCATACACACTACACCTTCTGATGCACACTACACGCTGTCATACACACTACACCTTCTGATGCACACTACACGCTGTCATACACACTACACCTTCTGATGCACACTACACGCTGTCATACACACTACACCTTCTGATGCACACTACACCATGTCATACACACTACACCTTCTGATGCACACTACACGCTGTCATACACACGACACCTTCTGATACACACTACACACTACACACTACACCCTGTCATACACACTACACCTTCTGATGCACACTACACGCTGTCATACACACTACACCTTCTGATGCACACTACACACTGTCATACACACTACACCTTCTGACGCACACTACACGCTGTCATACACACTACACCTTCTGATGCACACTACACGCTGTCATACACACTACACCTTCTGATGCACACTACACCTTCTGATGCACACTACACCCTGTCATACACACTACACCTTCTGGTGCACACTACACCCTGTCATACACACTACACCTTCTGATGCACACTACACGCTGTCATACACATGACACCTTCTGATACACACTACACACTACACACTACACCCTGTCATACACACTACACCTTCTGATGCACACTACACACTACACACTACACCCTGTCATACACACTACACCTTCTGATGCACACTACACACTACACACTACACCCTGTCATACACACTACACCTTCTGATGCACACTACACCCTGTCATACACACTACACCTTCTGATGCCCACTACACGCTGTCATACATACGACACCTTCTGATGCACACTACACGTTCTGATGTACACTACACACTACACCTTCTGATGCACACTATACTCTGTCATACACACTACACCTTCTGAAACACACTACACACTACACCTTCTGATACACACTACACACTAGACACTACACACTACACCTTCTGATGCACACGACACACTACACCTTCTGATGCACACTACACGCTGTCATACACACTACACCTTCTGATGCACACTACACCTTCTGATACACACTACACCTTCTGATGCACACTACACCTTCTGATGAACACTACACGCTGTCATACACACTACACCTTCTGATACACACTACACACTACACCTTCTGATACACACTACACACTACACCTTCTGATACACACTACACACTAAACCTTCTGATACACACTACACACTACACCCTCTCATACACACTACACCTTCTGATACACACTACACCTTCTGATACACACTACACCTTCTGATGCACACGACACACTACACCTTCTGATGCACACTACATCTTCTGATACACACTACACCTTCTGATGCACACTACACCTTCTGATGCACACTACACCCGGTCATACACACTACACCTTCTGATACACACTACACCCTGTCATACACACTACACCTTCTGATACACACTACACCTTCTGATGCACACTACACCTTCTGATGCACACTACACCTTCTGATGCACACTACACCCTGTCATACACACTACACCTTCTGATGCACACTACACCTTCTGATACACACTACACCTTCTGATACACACTACACCTTCTGATACACACTACACCTTCTGATGCACACTACACCTTCTGATGCACACTACACCCTGTCATACACACTACACCTTCTGATACACACTACACCCTGTCATACACACTACACCTTCTGATACACACTACACCCTGTCATACACACTACACCTTCTGATACACACTACACCTTCTGATGCACACTACACACTACACCTTCTGATACACACTACACCTTCTGATACACACTACACCTTCTGATACACACTAAACCTTCTGATACACACTACACACTACACCCTCTCATACACACTACACATTCTGATACACACTACACACTACACCTTCTGATACACACTACACACTACACACTACACCTTCTGATGCACACTACACACTACACCTTCTGATACACACTACACCTTCTGATACACACTACACCTTCTGATACACACTAAACCTTCTGATACACACTACACACTACACCCTCTCATACACACTACACCTGCTGATACACACTACACACTACACCTTCTGATACACACTACACACTACACACTACACCTTCTGATACACACTACACCTTCTGATACACACTACACACTAAACCTTCTGATACACACTACACACTACACCCTCTCATACACACTACACCTTATGATACACACTACACACTACACCTTCTGATACACACTACACACTACACCTTCTGATACACACTACACACTACACACTACACCTTCTGATACACACTACACCTTCTGATACACACTACACACTACACCCTCTCATACACACTACACACTACACCCTGTCATACACACTACACCTTCTGATACACACTACACACTACACCTTCTGATACACACTACACACTACACACTACACACTACACCTTCTGATACACACTACACACTACACACTACACCTTCTGATACACACTACACACTACACCTTATGATACACACTACACCTTCTGATATACACTACACACTACACCTTCTGATACACACTACACACTACACACTACACCTTCTGATACACACTACACACTACACCTTCTGATACACACTACACCTTCTGATACACACTACACACTACACCTTCTGATACACACTACACACTACACCTTCTGATATACACTACACCTTCTGATACACACTACACCTTCTGATACACACTACAAACTACACCTTCTGATATACACTACACACTACATCTTCTGATACACACTACACCTTCTGATACACACTACACACTACACCTTCTGATATACACTACACACTACACCTTCTGATATACACTACACACTACACCTTCTGATACACACTACACGCTACACCTTCTGATACACACTACACGCTACACCTTCTGATACACACTACACACTACACCTTCTGATATACACTACACACTACACCTTCTGATACACACTACACGCTACACCTTCTGATACACACTACACACTACACCTTCTGATACACACTACCCACTACACCTTCTGATACACTCTACACACTCCACCTTCTGATACACACTACACACTCCACCTTCTGATACACACTACACACTACACCTTCTGAAACACACTACACACTACACCTTCTGATACACACTACACACTACACCTTCTGATGCACACTACACACTACATACTACACCCTCTGATACACACTACACACTACACCTTCTGATACACACTACACACTCCACCTTCTAATACACACTACACACTACACCTTCTGATACACACTACACACTACACACTACACCTTCTGATACACACTACACACTAAACCTTCTGATGCACACTACACACTACACACTCCACCTTCTGATACACTCTACACACTACACCTTCTGATACACACTACACACTACACCTTCTGATGCACACTACACACTACACATGCTGCTGCATATGAAACTAGGAAACACTGGCACCATTGTAGAGGGGTAGATGGTGATGAGGAGAAGAGAGCTGTCCAGAACATCCAGTCTAACAAGGAAGGTGCAGTGTGTTCTGGGATTCTGAGTTCCTCATATGCACACTACAACTAACACTCTGAATGACACACAGAAAAAACAAAACACATTCATTCACAGCTACACCACATTCAAATATAGACCCGTAAAAACACACTCACTAAAACGGTCTAATGCCGTGTCTCCAGTGAACCCGTTTCATCTCCTTCAAAGCACATCCATCCTAACCTTTCAGTTGAATAATTTATTAACTTTCCAAGCCGTTCTCCACTCCTTCTCACACATCGCTTTTATCAGCTTCATCTGCAAATGGGCCTCGAACCCCCCTGTCTGTCTGTCTGTCTGTCTGTCTGTCTGTCTGTCTGTCTGTCTGTCTGTCTGTCTGTCCGTATGTCTGTCTATATATGTCTATCAATCAATCAATCAATCAATCAATCTATCAATCTATCAATCTATCTATCTATCTATCTATCTATCTATCTATCTATCTATCTATCTATCTATCTATCTATCTATCTGTCTGTCTGTCTGTCTGTCTGTCTGTCTGTCTGTCTGTCTGTCTGTCTGTCTGTCTGTCTGTCTGTCTGTCTGTCCGTCTGTCTGTATGCCTGCCTGCCTGCCTATATCGCTCCCCCACCCTCGCTCTCACTCTCTCGTCATCCCTAAATCCATCTTTCCTCCCATCACATATTTATCACACAACCACTCTCAGCAGGTTAACAATGGCTGTAGAGGTGTGGAAAGGAGAAGAGGAGAAATATGTCTTTCCAGTCCAACCGCAAAGACATGCTACTCTCAATGGACGTAACCCTGAGAAACCTGAGCTTCAGTATGAAACAGTCAGATAATTGCATTAAGAAGAATTATTCATAGTGAATGAGACAGATGGCACGCAGAGCAAATTAAATGAGCTAATGATGTAACTCTATGTCACTCTATGCAAGTCTATGTAACTCTATGTCACTTTATGCAAGTCTATGTAACTCTATGTCACTCTATGTAAGTCTATGTAACTCTATGTAAGTATATGTAAGTCTATGTAACTCTATGTAACTCTATGTAGGTCTATGTAAGTATATGTAAGTCTATGTAACTACATGTAAGTCTATGTAAGTCTATGTAACTCTGTAAGTATATTTAACTCTATGTAACTCTATGTAAGTATATGTAACTATATATATATGTCTATGTAAGTATATGTAACTCTATGTAACTATATGTAAGTATATGTAACTCTATATAAGTATATGTAAGTAAATGTAACTCTATGTAACTCTATGTAAGTATATGTAACTCTATGCAACTCTATGTAAGTCTATGTAAGTATATGTAACTCTATGTAAGTATATGTAACTCTATGTAAGTCTATGTAACTCTATGTAACTCTATGCAACTATATGTAAGTATATGTAACTCTATGCAACTCTATGTAAGTATATGTAAGTATATGTAACTCTATGTAAGTCTATGTAACTCTATGTAACTCTATGCAACTCTATGTAAGTCTTTAAATTATATGAAGGGACTCCATGTGGTCTCTCTCTCCATATTGTGTACTGTGTTATAGTTTTCACATGGGATAGGTCCTATACTATAGCAGATGGTAAAGAGGAGTGCAGAGCTTTTCTGCATTCATCTTTTGACAGACAATATGGAATGTTATTGAATGTTAGCTCTGTAGCCTCTGGTGAATGTTGAACTAAAGGATGCTGATGAAGATGTACAAATAGACAGTGGTTGAGGATGGGGATGGACTAGTTGGACAACAGTGTGGTTGAGGATGGGGATGGACTAGTTGGACAACAGTGTGGTTGAGGATGGGGACGGACTAGTTGGACAACAGTGTGGTTGAGGATGGGGATGGACTAGTTGGACAACAGTGTGGTTGAGGATGGGGATGGACTAGTTGGACAACAGTGTGGTTGAGGATGGGGATGGACTAGTTGGACAACAGTGTGGTTGAGGGTGGGGATGGACCAGTTGGACAACCAGTGTGGTTGAGGATGGGGATGGACTAGTTGGACAACAGTGTGGTTGAGGATGGGGAGGAACCAGTTGGACAACCAGTGTGTTTGAGGATGGGGATGGACTAGTTGGACAACAGTGTGGTTGAGGATGGGGATGGACTAGTTGGACAACAGTGTGGTTGAGGATGGGGATGGACTAGTTGGACAACAGTGTGGTTGAGGATGGGGAGGAACCAGTTGGACAACAGTGTGGTTGAGGATGGGGACGGACTAGTTGGACAACAGTGTGGTTGAGGATGGGGATGGATTAGTTGGACAACAGTGTGGTTGAGGATGGGGACGGACTAGTTGAGGCAACACTGGTTGTCCCATTACATTACACTACTACACTGACACATATGTCTCTTTTCAACTGAACTAGACAACATGAAAGTCAAACCCCAACAACTTTCCCAAAAGCTGGAAAAGTGAACATTCCAGAAGACGAGCTGCCATGCTTCATGATGTCTTCACTGCTGGAGCAAGGACATCCTCTTTAATCCTAACAGGAATCCATGCCTTGTTCCCTGCCAGGGCCTTCTGACAGATGACCTCAGTCAATAAGACAATCCAGGGCTCTCAAGGCCCCTCTGCTCACAATGGGGAGGAATCTCCTGTTGGGAGAAACTGCAATGGAAGAAAGGAAGGAGTGGAGCCTGGAATTATTTCCTTGACCAGATGATTTAGGACTAAGAACTAATGGATGGAGAGGAGTGGGGAGGAAAGGAGGGAGGGAGGGAGGGAGGGAGAGGAGTGGGGAGGGAAGGAGGATGGGAGGGAGGGAGGGAGGGAAGGAGGGAGGGAGGGAGGGAGGGGGGAGGGAGGGAGGGAGGGAGGGAGAGGAGTGGGGGAGGGAAGGAGGATGGAAGGGAGGGAGAGGAGGGAGGGAGGGAGGGAGGGAGAGGAGTGGGGAGGGAAGGAGGATGGGAGGGAGGGAGGGAGGGAAGGAGGGAGGGGGGGAGGGAGGGAGAGGAGGGGAGGGAGGTGGGTGGAGGAGGGAGAGAAATAGAGGTAGAGAGAGAGAGGGAGGGAGGGAGGGAGGGAGGGAGGGAGGGAGGGAGGGAGGGAGGGAGGGAGGGAGGGAGGGAGGGAGGGAGGGAGGGGGGAGAGGAGGGAGGGAGGGGGAGGGAGTGGGGAGTGGGGAGGGAAGGAGGATGGAAGGGTGGGAGAGGGAGGGAGATGAGGGGGAGGGAGGGAGGGAGGGAGGGAGGGAGGGAGGGAGGGAGGGAGGGAGGGAGGGAGGGAGGGAGGGAGGAGGGAGGGAGGGAGGGAGTGGGGAGGGAAGGAGGATGGAAGGGTGGGGAGGAGGGAGGAGGGAGGGAGGGAGGGAGGGAGGGAGGGAGGGAGGGAGGGAGGGAGGGAGGGAGGGAGGGAGAGGAGTGGGGAGGGAAGGAGGATGGAAGGGAGGGAGGGAGGGAGGGAGGGAGGGAGGGAGGGGAGAGGAGTGGGGAGGGAAGGAGGATGGAAGGGTGGGAGAGGAGGGAGGGAGGGAGGGAGAGGAGTGGGGAGTGAAGGAGGATGGAAGGGTGGGAGAGGAGGGAGGGGGAGGGAGGGAGGGAGGGAGGGAGGGAGGGAGGGAGGGAGGGAGGGAGGGAGGGAGGGAGGGAGGGAGGGAGGGAGGGAGGGAGGGAGGGAGGGAGGGAAAGGGAGAGAGTGGGGGTACTGGGGACAATAATGTTGGTCAAATCTGGCCAATCCAGGTCACAGAGAGACCAATCAGACGTCCAGTCAGATGTGCAGTTGGTCATTCTCTGGTCAATCGATTGTCGACTGGGACTGAACGTCAAAGGCTGTAGGGCCATGGGAATGAAAAGCAGGGACAACTAGACGAAGAGGACGGGCTTTCTTTCCGTGTGTCCAGAACACCAGCCATCATAGACAGACAGCTAAACCATCAGATTCACAACAGGTAGTCCAGACGCAGCCGTCTGTGCCCTGTTCATTTCACGGCTGGCTGCCTATCGTTAGCTAACACTGTGTGACGCTGAAACACGGACCTCAGTCTACCCTGCTATCCTGCAGCGGACAGAGAGAGGAGAGGACTCTCCGACCAGCAGGATGCTCTTCACAGATGAACAACCAGTGCAAGGTTGCGTCAAAAATAGCACCCTATTCCCTATATAGTGCACTACTTTAGACCAGAGCTCTATGAGTCATGGATATAAAGAGCTCTATGAGTCACTCAATATCACTCCATATCACTTCATGTGACTCCATATCACTCCATATCACTTCACATCACTCCATATGACCCCATATCACCCCATATCACTACATATCACTTCACATCACTCCATATCAACCCATATCACTCCATATCACTACATATCACCCCATATCACTACATATCACCCCATATCACTACATATCACCCCATATCACTACATATCACCCCATATCACCCCATATCACTACATATCACCCCATATCACCCCATATCACTCCATATCACCCATATCACTCCATATCACCCCACATCACCCCATATCACCCCATATAACCCCATATCACTCCATATCAATACATATCACCCCATATCACCCCACATCACTACATATCACCCCATATCACCCCACATCACTACATATCACCCCATATCACCCCATATCACTCCATATCACCCCATATCACTACATATCACCCCATATCACTCCATATCACTCCATATCACTCCATATCACCCCACATCACTACATATCACCCCATATCACTCCATATCACTCCATATCACTCCATATCACCCCACATCACTACATATCACCCCATATCACCCCACATCACTACATATCACCCCATATCACCCCATATCACCCCATATCACCCCATATCACTACATATCACCCCATATCACCCCATATCACCCCATATCACCCCATATCACTCCATATCACCCCATATCACTCCATATCACCCCATATCACCCCATATCACCCCATATCACCCCACATCACTACATATCACCCCATATCACTCCATATCACCCCATATCACTCCATATCACCCCATATCACCCCATATCACCCCATATCACCCCATATCACTCCATATCAATCCATATCACTCCATATCACTCCATATCACCCCATATCACTCCATATCAATCCATATCACTCCATATCACCCCATATCACCCCATATCACCCCATATCACCCCACATCACTCCATATCACTCCATATCACCCCATATCACCCCATATCACCCCATATCACCCCACATCACTACATATCACCCCATATCACTCCATATCACCCCATATCACCCCATATCACCCCATATCACCCCATATCACTCCATATCACTCCATATCACTCCATATCACTCCATATCACCCCACATCACTACATATCACCCCATATCACCCCACATCACTACATATCACCCCATATCACCCCATATCACCCCATATCACCCCATATCACTACATATCACCCCATATCACCCCATATCACCCCATATCACCCCATATCACTCCATATCACCCCATATCACCCCATATCACTCCATA
>NC_088238.1:6847594-6850094 GCF_036934945.1 Oncorhynchus masou masou | reverse complement strand
AAGGCTTGGTCCCCAAATGGCACCCTATTCCCCCAAGGCTGTGTCCCCAAATGGCCACCTATTCCCCCAAGGCTGGGTCCCCAAATGGCCACCTATTCCCCCAAGGCTGGGTCCCCAAATGGCCCCCTATTCCCCCAAGGTTGTGTCCAAAAATGGCCACCTATTCCCCCAAGGTTGTGTCCAAAAATGGCCACCTATTCCCCAAGGCTGGGTCCCCAAATGGCCCCCTATTCCCCCAAGGTTGTGTCCAAAAATGGCTGTGTCTCCAAATGGCCACCTATTCCCCCAAGGTTGTGTCCAAAAATGGCCACCTATTCCCCCAAGGTTGTGTCCAAAAATTGCCACCTATTCCCCCAAGGTTGTGTCTCCAAATGGCCACCTATTCCCCCAAGGCTGTGTCCAAAAATGGCCACCTATTCCCCCAAGGTTGTGTCCAAAAATGGCCCCCTATTCCCCCAAGGTTGTGTCCAAAAATGGCCACCTATTCCCCCAAGGTTGTGTCTCCAAATGGCCACCTATTCCCCCAAGGCTGTGTTACTTTTGATCAGGGACCCACATTTGAGAAAAGACACAACAAAGTGACACAGATTTTGGCCCCAAATCACAGAGGCAGAGAAATTCAAAGAAACAAAGCTGTGATGCCGCAGTTTGATTGAAATCCCTGAACCAAAGACCATCCTGGAAGGTCACGGAACGAGCAGCAACATGCCCCTCCTCTTGATGCTAAACGCGCAGAGGACTAGAATAGAATAGACGTGTGGACTGGAAAGCTAAGTAGTCCTAGTGAGCTGACCCCCTGTCTGTCTGTGTCTGATGTCTCTGGACCTCTTGGCCCTCCTGACCTCTTGACCTCTGATACAGGAAGTAACCATCAGCTGGACATATAGCCTGACTGCTGTCAAACTACCAGGAATGGCTGGCTGTCCTCCTCTCCACACTGTCAAACAACCCTCAGGCCCCAGCTCTCTGCCACTGACGCCGCTCGTCTCCACAAACTCTGTGGCCTGTGTTCAGTCCTCCTTGACTGACCTGTGACAGGGCTTCCACACCACCAGCGCCTCCTCAAAGCCTCCTCAGGCCCATGGTGCATTGCTGTAGCGTCGGACTTGACGTGAGGCTTGACAACGTCAGCAAAAACAGCGTGAGTTTATTATTTAAAATACTGTAATATCAGATGATCTACAGTGGCAAGGAGAAGTGTGTGAACCCTTTGGAAATACCTGGATTTCTGCATAAATTGGTCATCAAATTTGATCTGATCTTTATCTAAGTCACAAGAATAGACACACACAGTGTGCTTAAATTAATAACACCCAAAGTATTGTATTTTTCTTGTCTATATTGAACACATCATTTAAACACCCACAGTGTAAGTTGGGAAAAGTATGTGAACCCCAAGGCTAATGACATCTCCAAAAGATAATTGGAGTCAGGAGTCAGCTGACCTGGAGTCCAATCAATGAGATGTTGCTTAGAGCTGCCTCTGCTCTATAAACAACACTCACAACATGTGAGTTTGTTATTCACAAGAGGCATTGCCTGATGTGAACCATCCCTCGAACAAAAGAGATCTCAGAAGACCTACGATTAAGAATTGATGACTTGCATTAAAGCTAGAAAGGACTGGATCAAATTTGATGACTTAATTTATGGGGCGGCAGGGCAGCCTAGTGGTTAGAGCGTTGGACTAGTAACCGAAAGGTTGCAAGTTCAAAAACCCAAGCTGACAAGGTACAAATCTGTCATTCTGCCCCTGAACAGTCAGGTGACCCACTGTTCCTGGGCCGTCATTGTCAATAACTGACTTTCCTGGACGCTCCCTGTCTCCCTCCTCCCTGGTTCTCTGACTCAGGCATATCGTCCTGGACGACACACACACACACACACACACACACACACGCCCCAGGATCTTAACTGACTTTCCTGGTTAAATAAAGGTCAAATTTATGCAGAAATCCAGGTAATTCCAAGAGTCAAAAGGATCTGGATGTTTTGGAGTTTCTCATCAACCAGACAAACTCCCTGCGCGACCAGACAAACTCCCTGCACGACCAGACGAACTCCCTACACGAAACTCACAGTGGATTTAGTGAGAGGGCTGTTGAATTCCATCCGCTCGACGAGTCAAGTCCCCCATCGACAGTCTAAATATTAGCTCTTCTCACCAGGCCAAGACCATAATATGTTGAGTGAGAGGAGTTGTTTGGTTCTAGTAGTGTAATACGGCTGGGTATCTGGGCTGCATGCCAAATGGCACACTTCTCCCCTACTATTTCAAACACTAAAAAAGGTAGTGCACTACAGAGGGAATAGGGTGTTATTTTGTGACCCATGTATAGAGTTCTCAAGGGCCACAAAGTCCAGATCTGTTGGGTTCATTAGTGAAAGCTAGACGGGCCTCCCTCCTGCGCTGGGCTGAGGGCCGTCCCACAGCCCCATAGTCTGACAGGCAATTAGCATAAGGACCTTTTCTATTGGGAGACCTGGGGACTCCTCGGCA
>NC_088238.1:6832594-6842594 GCF_036934945.1 Oncorhynchus masou masou | reverse complement strand
TCCCTCCTCCCTCCATCTGCTCTCCTGCCTCTTCCACCCCTCTCTCCTCACTCCTCCCTCCTTCTGCTCCCCTGCCTCTTCCACCTCTCTCTCCTCCCTCCTCCCTCATTCTGATCCCATGCCTCTTCCACCCATCTCTCCTCTTCCCTCCGTCTGCTCCCCTGCCTCTTCCACCCATCTCTCCTCTTCCCTCCTTCTGCTTCCATGCCTCTTCCACCCCTCTCTCCTCCCTCCTCCTTCTGCTCCTCCCCTGCCTCTTCCACCCCTCTCTCCTCCCTCCTTCTGCTCCCCTGCCTCTTACCCCCTCTCTCCTCCCTCCCTCCTCCCTCCTTCTGCTCACCTGCCTCTTCCACCCCTCTCTCCTCACACTCTCTTCCCCCTCCCTCCCTCCTTCTGCTCCTCCCCTGCCTCTTCCACCCCTCTCTCCTCCCTCCTGCTCCCATGCCTCTTCCACCCCTCTCTCCTCCCTCCTCCTTCTGCTCCTCCCCTGCCTTTTCCACCCATCTCTCCTCTTCCCTCCTTCTGCTCACCTGCCTCTTCCACCCCTCTCTCCTCCCTCCATCCTCCCTCCTTCTGCTCCCCTGCCTCTTCCACCCCTCTCTCCTCACACTCTCTCCCCCCTCCCTCCCTCCTTCCTTCTGCTCCTCCCCTGCCTCTTCCACCCCTCTCTCCTCACACTCTCTCCCCCCTCCCTCCCTCCTTCCTTCTGCTCCTCCCCTGCCTCTTCCACCCATCTCTCCTCTTCCCTCCTTCTGCTCACCTGCCTCTTCCACCCCTCTCTCCTCCCTCCATCCTCCCTCCTTCTGCTCCCCTGCCTCTTCCCCCCTCTCTCCTCCCTCCCTCTCTCCTCCCTCCTTCTGCTCCCCAGCCTCTTCCACCCCTCTCTCCTCGCTCTCTCTTCCCCCTCTCTCCCTCCCTCCTTCTGCCCCTCCCCTGCCTCTTCCACCCCTCTCTCCTCCCTCCCTCCTTCTGCTCCCCTGCCTCTTCCACCCCTCTCTCCTCCCTCCTCCCTCCTTCTGCTCCCCTGCCTCTCCCACCCTCTCTCCTCCCTCCTTCTGCTCCCCTGCCTCTTCCACCCCTCTCTCCTCCATCCTCCCTCCTTCTGCTCTCCTGCCTCGTCCACCACCCCTCTCTCCTCGCTCCCCCCCTCCTCCTCCCTACATGCTCCCTCTTCCTTCCTCCCTCCTCCTTTGACCAGAGGACACACCCCCCCCCTCTCCAGTCTTCTCTAAATCCAGAATAATCTCATTAACTGGATAATCATCTCGGACATGTGGGAATGGCTCGGTTTGGAATTCAGAATATAGAGTGTGAAGCCAATCCACAGTAGAGGTAGAGAGGGGGGGGGCGTGTTCAGACTGTCATCGTTAGGGTTTGAATGGGATGCAGTGACCGTGAGGCATTCTCACGCCTGATTGGCTGCCGACTGGCAGTACTCAGGTGGAAGATGTAGGAGCCTGTTGAGTGTTTATGTAACCCGAAAGCATCGTTTGAGATGTTCTAATGCAACGATGAATCATCCTTAGCTACCGTCAATGAATCCGCTACCGAAAGCATGTAGAGCATATATACTGCAGTACCGTTCACAGCCTGTGAGCATAACCTTTACAGGTGGAATTATAGAGCCCGGAACGATACATCGGTTGACCTTTAACCTTTCACAGATATATTTGTATCGGTCTATATTCCACAGATGTACAGTGGGGAGAACAAGTATTTGATACACTGCTGATTCATCAGGTTTTCCTACTTACAAAGCATGTAGAGGTCTGTAATTTGTATCATATGTACACTTCAACTGTGAGAGACGGAATCTAAAACAAAAATCCAGAAGATCACATTGTATGATTTTTAAGTATGTTAGAGCCGATTTGGACATATTTGTGTAAAAGACTGAACATATGGAGCTCCATGTATATTTGTGTAAATATATTAAATATTAATGTAAATGATGAAATATTAGGTACGTACCATTATGATTTATATTTACCTGATTTGAGATATATTCATTTGTTGTTTGTGTAACTCAGTTTTTGTCCCCCCCTCTTGCCTATTCATTGTATTGTGGTAAGTGTGTTAGGATAAAGGCAGGAAGTTGGGCCTTCGGGAGGGGGAGTCCTTGCTAGATGCGGGAGCGGTATAGTTTTTTGACCATACATCCATACATACATACATACAAACATACATACATACAGACAGGTCATAATATGTATTTTCCATATCAAGTATTCTCTGCTTTAAGTTGATTGGAGAATAATTTATTTGTTAGATATAAGAAGAATAAACATTTTTGTTGCACCATATCCCTGGATGTCATCGAATGTTTGGCCGTTTGGGAAACCTTGAGTGTGGACTGTATGCGTACCAAACAACCCCGCTTCAGGCTTGGGCAGTGGCTATGGTAAAGGCGAAAGGAAGCCACTACAATCAAGTCAAAAAACTCCGTGAAGGATTACTATCGGAAGGAAATCTCCGGTTCGGACACACGCTGGATATTGTTGTATTTGTAATTGCATTCGGATCACAAGGACAGCTCGCTTGGAAGGATTTGAACTCCTAGAATTCGCCAGCCGTGAGTAACCAATGCGAATGAATGAGCTGCCCTGTTCAATGCGATCGTTTGATCATGCATATTATGGAAGCGCAAACGTGCTTTTAATTGGAATGTTTGATCAACTTGGGAATGGAATTCAAAACACAGCGTTGTGAAAACAATTAAGAAGTTTAAGTTTGGGTAACACTGAGATCCTACGCACAATGTAGGTTAATCTTATGTCTAATATTTGGCCTCATGTGTAAATGCAATGCAACGAATGCAATCTAAGGATCTAAAGCCAACTGTGTGTTTAAACTTCATTAAAGGACAACTGATAATGGGATGAAATGTTTAAAACGCATATAAAATGCCGAACTTGCACATGTGCAATTCAAAATGGGTCAATATGCTGAAATGGAGGACTGTTTTAAAGCATTAAAGGAGGTCTAAAGGGGCATTACGTTTAACAATCAAAAACCAACAACTGTGTCATTGTAAATTGAGTGAACTAAAAGTGAATGATGGAGGATGAAATCCCAAATAAGACTCCACTGGAGAGGGCAGAGGAGCATCTAAATTCACTCTATGCAGCCCGGAGAGGCAAACTTGGAGTGTGTACACGTAAAATGAATGAAATAAAAGCCCTTCTTGTTGATGGAGGAAACATTGAAACTGTGGATGAGAGTCTTGAAGCATTTCATGCTGTTCTCAATGACTTTAAGAATGCTCATGATTCTGTGCTAGAGCTGGTCACAGAGGAGGAACACGAACAGGAGAGCATTAACTATTATCAACCAAGAATGAGAACTTATGAACATTTCCTGAAAGAGGTGGAAATATGGAAAAAGCTGAAATTGAGCCACAAACGCTCATTGAACCACATGACAGCATTTCCAATGTGTCAAAAACATCAAGTAAAACAAAGTATTCTAAGACTGCTTCCTCAGTGTCCTCCGCACGCCTAAAAGCTGAGGCAGAACGAGCAGCTCTACTAGCTCGCCAAGCATCATTACAGGACAAGCATGCATTGGAACTGGAGAAAGCTCAACTGGAACAACAGAAAGCTCAACTGGAACAACAGAAAGCTCAACTGAATGTTAGGATGGAAAAAATGGCACTGGAAACGGACATAGCAGCATATAATGCCAAACTGAAGGTCCTGGAGAGTGACTCAACTTCTCAATCCCATGTTGTGGCAGCCCATTTTCTAAGCCAAGAAGATGGAATGAACTCTTACTTTGAGAACCAGGAACCCGAGGTCTATAAGGAACCTGAACCATCACCTGTTGAGTTTGCAACATTAGGTGCAGTTCCAAAGACCCCGCTACAAAGAGTTTTACAACCGACCACAAAGCCATCAAAACCTATTCAGAAAACAGCCATAAACCACACCCTTCAGCAGCCAACATCAAGGTCTAGCAATCAACACGGAATCAACACTGCGGGTATCAGCCATGATAACCTCTCTACTGTCATGCAAAGGCAGAATGAAATTGCTGACCTCCTTGTACTACAGCACAAACAGGCCACACTCCCTGTTAGGGAGATACCTATGTTTGACGGTGATCCTCTAAACTTTAGGCCATTTATGCGTGCATTTGAGCATGGTATAGAAGATAAGACCAGCAGTCACCAGGATAGGCTCTATTACCTGGAACAGTACACCTCTGGTCAGCCCAAGGATCTGGTCCGTAGTTGTCTGCATATGGAAGCCAGAAGAGGCTATGCAGAGGCTAAGAGGTTGTTAAAGGAACACTTTGGCAATGAAATCAAAGTCACCATTGCTTACATGGAAAAAGCTTGGAACTGGACAAACATCAAACCGGATGATGGAAAGGGACTGGGTGGCTATGCACTCTATCTTAGAGGATGCTGTAACGCTATGCAAGACTTACAGAACATGGAAGAGCTTAATCTTCCCTCCAACATAAAGTTGATCATGTCAAAACTTCCCTACAAACTAAGGGAAAAATGGAGGTCTACGGCATGTGATATTTTAGAGAGAAGCCACCTGAGAGCCCAGTTCAGTGACCTTGTGACATTCATGGAAAAACAGGCCAAAATACTGCAGGATCCTTTGTACGGAGATATCCAAGATCCCCTGATCAACAAAAGGTTTTTAAAACCAAAACAAAAGCTGACTTTAAGCAGCAGTTCAAGTCCAAGAGTAGGGGAAGCAGCTTTGCCACTGCAGTAGCTGTAGTGGCAGATTGTGACCCTGAAAAACCTCTAAAAGAACAAACATTCAAAGTCAAGAAACCAGGCACCTACCCTTCTTATTCTCCCAGTATCTCATGTGTATTTTGCGCTGGTGAGCATTTCCTGGTCGACTGCCAACAGGTGAAGGCACAGCCACACGAAGCCAAGGTTGAGTTTCTGAGATCAAAAGGCCTTTGTTTTGGCTGTTTGATGAGAGGACACTTAAGCAAAGAATGTAAAAGAAGGATGACCTGTCAGAAATGTCAAAGAAAGCACCCCACGATCCTGCACATTGAAGGAAGAGAGAGATTTAGATCTCTGAAGACCGATACGAGGGGTGTAGCAGTAAAGCGGGAGGAGACTGTCAGCAGTGCTCTTGTTTCACTGGAAGCTGGTGAAGATACCGGGGCCGGTACAGATTGTGCACTTGCGATTGTGCCAGTTCAAGTAAAGATGGCAAATGGAAGCAGGTCTACGTTAACCTATGCATTTCTCGATTCTGGTAGCTCAGCAACATTTTGTACGGAGAGACTCATGAGGCAGTTGCAAGCTAAAGGCAGTGAGACTGAAATTCTGCTACGCACAATGGGGCAGGAGAGTCCTACCAAGAGCTTTGAGATATCTGGATTAGAGATTGGCAATGTGGAAGGTGACACATTTCTTGCATTACCAAAGGTCTAC
This sequence comes from Oncorhynchus masou masou, assembly GCF_036934945.1. Classification (NCBI taxonomy): domain Eukaryota; kingdom Metazoa; phylum Chordata; class Actinopteri; order Salmoniformes; family Salmonidae; genus Oncorhynchus; species Oncorhynchus masou. Next base: position 6,837,178 of record NC_088238.1, on the reverse strand, counting down.
ACCCAAAATAAGATCCCAGTGACAAGAGAAAATATTCCCACTCAGAAAGATCTCAAAAGGTGGCCATACCTGAAAGAGGTTCAGTTGAAGGAAATTGACGCCGACGTCGAACTCCTGATTGGCGTAAATGCTCCAAAGGCAATGGAACCCTGGAAAATCATAAATAGTCAAGGCAACGGACCGTATGCAGTGAAAACCCTCTTTGGATGGGTGATGAACGGTCCTCTTAACAATTGTACCATGGCAGAAGAATCTGGGCATCCTACGGTGATGGCCAATCGTATCTCAATGGCCGACCTGGGGGTTCTTCTTGTAAATCAGTACAACCATGACTTCCCTGAGAGAGGGTATGAAGAGAAAAGTGAGATGTCAGCTGAGGATCGTAGGTTTATGGAGATCGTATCAAGCTCCATAACCCTCAAAGACCATCACTACTACTTACCGTTGCCCTTTCGCAAAAAATATGTAGTCCTGCCAAACAATCGTGACATGGCAAAGCAGCGGGCTCTAAATATTATCAGGAAGTTCAAGAAGGACAAAGGTTACGCTGCAGAGTACAAAGGCTTCATGGAAGAGATGATAACAAAAGGTTACGCCGAGAAGGTACCACAAGAACAGCTCCTCAGAGAGAAAGGCAAGGTATGGTACATACCACACCATGGCGTTCACCATAAGCGCAAAGGAACGATACGAGTAGTGTTTGACTGTTCATCATCCTATAAAGGTACATCTCTTAACAGTGAACTCCTTCAAGGCCCTGACCTGGCAAACACGCTTATAGGAGTCTTGCTAAGATTTCGGCAAGAGCACATTGCCATGATGGCAGACATCGAAGGAATGTTCCATCAAGTACGTGTCCATGAAGATTACTTAGACTTCCTGCGATTCCTATGGTGGCCGGACGGTGATACTAACAAAAGATTGGAGGAGTACAGAATGAAGGTTCATCTTTTCGGTGCTATATCCTCTCCAAGTTGTGCAAACTTTGCACTGCGAAAGACTGCAGAAGACAACTGTGAGAGGTACAATAAAGAGGTGATTCAAACAGTCAAGTCCAACTTCTATGTTGATGACTGCCTCAAGTCAGTGGCCACAGAAGAACAAGCCATAGCACTCACAAAAAACCTCAGGGTTGTGTGCTCTCAGGGTGGGTTCAAATTGACCAAGTGGGTCAGCAACAGCCGCACTGTGCTGGCTTCTATCCCTGATGAATACAAAGCCAAGCAGATAAAGGAATTGGACCTGAACAGAGAAAAGCTGCCTGTTGAAAGAGCACCTGGAATCCGATGGAACATTGAAAGTGATGCGTTTACCTTCCGGGTCACTGTCAAGAACAGACCCCTTACAAGAAGAGGTATTCTCTCAACTGTCAGCTCTATTTATGATCCATTAGGTTTCCTCGCCCCATTTGTATTAAAGGCAAAGCAAATTCTTCAAGTGCTCTGCAAGCTAAAGTGTGGATGGGACGAAGTCATCCCTGAAGAACACTCTATTTCATGGCAGAGATGGCTCTCAGAGCTGGACCAGCTCTCCAGATTCCAGATAGACAGGTGTATGAAGCCTGAGAACTTTGGTCAAGTCATGACGGCACAGCTGCATCACTTCGGTGATACAAGTGAACAAGGTTATGGCACGGCAAGCTACCTTAGGTGCACAAACGGTACGGAAAAGGTTCACATTGCATTCATTCTGGGGAAATCAAGGGTGACTCCACTCAAGCAGATGACAATCCCCAGACTGGAACTTGCTGCAGCAACATTGGCAGTGCGAGTGGACAGGATGTTAAGGTTGGAGCTCCAGATTGAACTTGAGGAGTCAACTTTTAGTACTGACAGCCAGTCTGTGCTAAAATACATCCGCAATGATACCAAAAGATTCCATACCTTTGTGGCTAATAGGGTTGCTATGATCCGTGACCTATCGAAAGCAAAACAGTGGAGGTATTTGAACTCCAAACACAACCCAGCCGATGATGCCTCAAGAGGATTACATGTTGAAATGTTCCTGAAATCAAAGAGATGGCGCAATGGACCAGAATTCCTGGAGAAACCAGAAACTCAATGGCCGAAAGTCCCCGAGGAGCTTAACTCCATCCCTCCGGATGATCCAGAGGTGAGGGAAGACGTAATCGTAAACAGTACAAGTGTGGAAGAAAAGAGTCCAACCAGCAAACTGATTGAGTACTATTCAACATGGAACAGCTTGAAGAAAGCAGTTGCCTGGATGCTGAAACTGAAGAAACATCTTCTACAGTTAAGCCAGAAAAGGAAAATTCTCTCTCAAACTGATCCAGATCAGAGTCTGACAAACTCACTGAAGGAACAAATTGACAAGTTCAAACTGACGTTTGGAAAAGAAAGTCTGTCTGTGGATGACCTAGATGAAGCAGAAAAGGTCATCATCCGATTTGAACAACGACAGCACTTTAAACAAGAAATTGCACTAGTTGTGAAAGGAAAACAATGTGCCAAGAGAAGTGGCTCAATCTGTAAGCTTGATCCAATTGTTGACAATGGCATTCTGAGAGTAGGAGGAAGGTTAAGCAAAGCTGCTATGCCTACGGAACTAAAGAATCCTATGATCCTTCCAAAAGACTCCTACATCACTAGACTGATCTTACTCCATATCCATGAGCAGGTTGGCCACTCTGGGAGAGGTCACATGCTTTCTAGACTTCGCCAGCGATATTGGATACCCTGTGCCAACTCTTTAGCAAGGAAGATCCTTAAGAGCTGTGTCTTTTGCAGGCGGATGCAAGCTAGAGCTGGAGAACAGAAGATGGCCGACCTTCCACAAGATCGGGTGTCACCTGATTTGCCGCCTTTCACCCATGTGGGCATAGATTACTTCAGCCCCATAGAGGTGAAGCGAGGCCGCGTTCATGTGAAGCGGTATGGTGTGATCTTTACTTGCCTTGTGAGTCGAGCTGTCCATCTAGAAGTTGCTAGTTATCTGGATACTGATTCCTGCATCAATGCCCTGCGCAGGTTTATCTGTCGAAGGGGCCCAGTAACAAGTATCAGAACAGACAATGGCACCAACTTTGTTGGAACACACAGAGAGCTAGAAGAAGCTATGAAAGAGCTGGATCACAGCAAGATTCAAAATGAATTACTGAAGGAAGGAGTGACATGGTCATTCAACCCTCCCTCTGGAGCCCACCATGGGGGTATGGGAGAGGTTGATCCGACTGGTGAAAAAGATCCTCTATTCAGTCCTTAAAGAGCAAGTACTGGATGATGAGGCTTTGCAGACCGCCTTGTGTGAAGTTGAGGCGATTATGAACGACAGACCAATCACTACTGTAACAAATGACCCTAATGATTTAGAACCCCTGACTCCGAACCATCTGCTTCATCTGAAAGCTAAGCCAGTCCTGCCACCAGGACTATTCCAGAGAAGCGACCTATACACACGAAGGAGATGGAAGCAAGTACAATATATCACTGACCTCTTCTGGAAGAGATGGATCAGGGAGTATCTTCCACTTATGCAGGAGCGGAACAAGTGGAACAAAACTAAGAGAAACTTCAGTCCTGGTGACCTCGTGGTCATCGTCGATGACACCGCCCCAAGGAACTCCTGGCTAATGGGGCGTGTGGTGGAGGCCTTGCCAGGGGCCAAAGGTCTTGTCCGGAGCGTCATGGTTAAGACTAAGACCAATATCTTACAGAGACCTATCAATAAACTCTGTCTGCTCCTTGAGGCGACTGAGTGAAACACACACACACACACAGTGCTCCATCTTAGAATCACGTGCACCTCTGATTCGTTGATGTCGTACTCTTACATTCTTTGATGTCAAACATTTTTGGACGTCAAACTCTTGACATTTTTGGAAGTTGAACACCTTTACACTTCAACTCAGACTGAGATCTATGGACTATTTTTCTATATGGCACCTTGTATATTTGTATATAGCTATCAACTGTAATAGTGCTCTGGTATAGAATGTTTTGTGTATTGGCTCTATGTCTGAATATTAAGTAATTGTTGTGCATTCAGGCAGTCAACAATTAGGGGCCGGTATGTTAGAGCCGATTTGGACATATTTGTGTAAAAGACTGAACATATGGAGCTCCATGTATATTTGTGTAAATATATTAAATATTAATGTAAATGATGAAATATTAGGTACGTACCATTATGATTTATATTTACCTGATTTGAGATATATTCATTTGTTGTTTGTGTAACTCAGTTTTTGTCCCCCCCTCTTGCCTATTCATTGTATTGTGGTAAGTGTGTTAGGATAAAGGCAGGAAGTTGGGCCTTCGGGAGGGGGAGTCCTTGCTAGATGCGGGAGCGGTATAGTTTTTTGACCATACATCCACACATACAGACATACATACAAACATACATACAGACAGGTCATAATATGTATTTTCCATATCAAGTATTCTCTGCTTTAAGTTGATTGGAGAATAATTTATTTGTTAGATATAAGAAGAATAAACATTTTTGTTGCACCATATCCCTGGATGTCATCGAATGTTTGGCCGTTTGGGAAACCTTGAGTGTGGACTGTATGCGTACCAAACAACCCCGCTTCAGGCTTGGGCAGTGGCTATGGTAAAGGCGAAA
>NC_088238.1:6822594-6827594 GCF_036934945.1 Oncorhynchus masou masou | reverse complement strand
TGGTGTAACTACTTACACTAATGTTACTGCATGATTGTAGCGGGTTTACTAACGTATTAGTTAAATTAGCTGTGTTGACTATTTTTTTTTTTTTACCTTTATTTAACCAGGCAAGTCAGTTAAGAACAAATTCTTATTTTCAATGACGGCCTAGGATCAGTGGGTTAACTGCCTGTTCAGGTGCAGAACGACAGATTTGTACCTTTTCAGCTCGGGATTCGAACTTGCAACCTTTCGGTTACTAGTCCAACGCTCTAACCACTAGGCTACCCTGCCGACCACTATGACATTACTTCAGAGAAAAATGGTAACAACGATGTCGGCTGTTTGTAGAGGTTTGGGTTGGAAAGGTATTTTCGCCTTGAAGTCCACAAGCGAAGGGAAGAGAAGGAAGGCATAACGTGGCTGTCGTGTTAGTGAACTCTGTTTACGCTTGATCAGGGGTGTATTCATTCTGACGATTCTGTTGAATTTTCATGTGATGGTGGTCAGATGGTTTCATGTTATGGGTGTCAGATGGTTTCATGTTATGGTGGTCAGATGGTTTCATGTTATGGTGGTCAGATGGTTTTCATGTTATGGTGGTCAGATGGTTTCATGTTATGGTGGTCAGATGGTTTCATGTTATGGTGGTCAGATGGTTTCATGTTATGGTGGTTAGATGGTTTCATGTTATGGTGGTTTAGATGGTTTCATGTTATGGTGGTCAGATGGTTTCATGTTATGGTGGTCAGATGGTTTCATGTTATGGTGGTTTCATGTTATGGTGGTCAGATGGTTTCATGTTATGGTGGTCAGATGGTTTCATGTTATGGTGGTTAGATGGTTTCATGTTATGGTGGTCAGATGGTTTCATGTTATGGTGGTCAGATGGTTTAGATGGTTTCATGTTATGGTGGTTTAGATGGTTTCATGTTATGGTGGTCAGATGGTTTCATGTTATGGTGGTCAGATGGTTTCATGTTATGGTGGTCAGATGGTTTCATGTTATGGGTGTTAGATGGTTTAGATGGTTTCATGTTATGGTGGTCAGATGGTTTAGATGGTTTCATGTTATGGTGGTCAGATGGTTTCATGTTATGGTGGTCAGATGGTTTCATGTTGTGGTGGTCAGATGGTTTCATGTTATGGTGGTCAGATGGTTTCATGTTATGGTGGTTTAGATGGTTTCATGTTATGGTGGTCAGATGGTTTCATGTTATGGTGGTCAGATGGTTTCATGTTATGGTGGTTAGATGGTTTCATGTCATGGTGGTTTAGATGGTTTCATGTTATGGTGGTCAGGTGGTTTCATGTTATGGTGGTTAGATGGTTTCATGTCATGGTGGTTTAGATGGTTTCATGTTATGGTGGTTAGATGGTTTAGATGGTTTCATGTTATGGTGGTCAGGTGGATTCATGTTATGGTGGTTAGATGGTTTCATGTCATGGTGGTTTAGATGGTTTCATGTTATGGTGGTCAGGTGGTTTCATGTTATGGTGGTTAGATGGTTTCATGTCATGGTGGTTTAGATGGTTTCATGTTATGGTGGTTAGATGGTTTAGATGGTTTCATGTTATGGTGGTCAGGTGGATTCATGTTATGGTGGTTAGATGGTTTCATGTCATGGTGGTTTAGATGGTTTCATGTTATGGTGGTTAGATGGTTTCATGTTATGGTGGTTTAGGTGGTTTCATGTGATGGTGGTCAGATGGTTTCATGTTATGGTGGTCAGATGGTTTCATGTTATGGTGGTTAGATGGTTTCATGTTATGGTGGTCAGGTGGTGTCATGTTATGGTGGTCAGATGGTTTCATGTTATGGGGGTTTAGATCGTTTCATGTTATGGTGGTCAGATGGTTTAGATGGTTTCATGTTATGGTGGTTAGATGGTGTCATGTTATGGTGGTTTAGGTGGTTTCATGTTATGATGGTTAGATGGTTTCATGTCATGGTGGTCAGATGGTTTCATGTTATGATGTTTAGATGGTTTCATGTGATGGTGGTCAGATGGTTTCATGTTATGGTGGTCAGGTGGTTTCATGTTATGGTGGTCAGATGGTTTCATGTTTGGTGGTCAGATGGTTTCATGTTATGGTGGTTTAGGTGGTTTCATGTTATGGTGGTCAGACGGTTTCATGTTATGGTGGTCAGATGGTTTCATGTTATGGTGGTCAGATGGTTTCATGTTATCGTGGTTTCATGTTATGGTGGTTTTAGATGGTTTCATGTTATGGTGGTCAGATGGTTTCATGTTATGGTGGTCAGATGGTTTAGATGGTTTCATGTTATGGTGGTCAGGTGGTTTCATGTTATGGTGGTCAGATGGTTTCATGTTATGGTGGTCAGATGGTTTAGATGGTTTCATGTTATGGTGGTTTAGATGGTGTCATGTTATGGTGGTCAGATGGTTTTTCATGTTATGGTGGTCAGGTGGTTTCATGTTATGGTTTCATGTTATGGTGGTCAGATGGTTTAGATGGTTTCATGTTATGGTGGTTTTTAGATGGTGTCATGTTATGGTGGTCAGATGGTTTCACGTTATGGTGGTCAGGTGGTTTAGATGGTTTCATGTTATGGTGGTTAGATGGTGTCATGTGATGGTGGTCAGATGGTTTCATGTTATGGTGGTTTAGATGGTGTCATGTTATGGTGGTCAGGGTGGTTTCATGTTATGGTGGTTAGATGGTGTCATGTGATGGTGGTTAGATGGTGTCATGTCATGGTGGTCAGATGGTTTCATGTTATGGTGGTCAGATGGTTTCATGTTATGGTGGTTAGATGGTTTCATGTTATGGTGGTTTCATGTTATGGGTGTTAGAAGGCTTCCTCTCTGTCTGTATCTGGGTGATGTCAGGCATTAGAGGGACTGTGCAGCAGATTAGCCTTTGCTTATATTATCCAAGCACTCAGAAGGGTCAATTTGTTCGTTAGAGCTCCCTCCTTCTTTGATCTGACCAGACAAGCACTGGGAATACTATCACAGAGGGAGAGTGGAGGGAAGTGGAGGACAGGAGAGGGGGAATGAGATCTGACCAGACAAGGTATCACAGAGGGAGAGAGGAGAGGGGAGGAGAGTAGAGGAGAGGAGAGGAAAGGAGAGGAGGAGATCTGACCAGACAAGGTATCACAGAGAGAGAGGAGAGGAGAGGAGAGGAGAGGAGAGGAGAGAGAGGAGAGGAGAGGAGAGGAGAGGAGAGGAGAGGAGAGGAGAGGAGGATATCTGACCAGAAGTTATCACGGAGGAGAGAGAGGAGAGGGAGGAGAGAGAGGAGAGGAGAGGAGAGAGAGAGAGGAGAGGAGAGGAGAGGAGAGGGAGAGGAGAGGAGAGGAGAGGAGAGGAGAGGAGGAGTCTGACCATACTTTCATGCTCTCTTTCATATGTCTTTCTTTGCTCTTTAACTAACCCATTCCAGCATCTTCTAGAAACAAGATGGAAGCCAAGTATCAGTTGAAAAAGAGCAGCAACAGAAACGAGAGTAGAGTCCAGCTGGATCTAATACCTCACACAAACACACACAATGGCTTAGCAGTGACTGTTCTCTGCGTCACCCCACTACTACTACTGCTCCTATCTTAACACACACTACTACTGCTGCTCCTATCTTAACACACCCCACAACTAGAGAGACAGAGAGAGAGACAGAGACAGAGAGACCAGAGAGAGAGAGAGAGAGAAAGAGAGAGACAGAGAGAGAGAGACAGAGACAGAGAGAGAGAGAGACAGAGAGAGGAGAGAGACAGAGAGAGAGAGAGAGAACAGAAGAGAGAGAGAGACAGAGAGAGAGACAGACAGAGAGAGAGACAGAGAGAGAGACAGAGACAGAGAGAGACAGAGACAGAGAGAGAGAGACAGAGAGAGAGAGAGAGAGAGACAGAGAGAGAGAGGGAGAGAGAGGGAGAGAGAGACAGAGAGAGACAGAGAGAGAATAGAAGAGAGAGAGAGAGAGAGAGAGAGACAGAGAGAGAGAGAGAGAGAGAGACAGAGACAGAGAGAGAGAGAGAGAGGGATAGAATGACCTCTGACTCTCCAGAAGCTCCAGGTTAAAACATCCACATCTGCAACCCTCGACAGGGAATAACAGGGGACAGGGAGAGAGATGGGATCGCATTTGACTATAATGAAAGTCTTGGAGAAGGCGAGTGAGCTCAGATTGGGTAAACATCAAAGGTGTCTGTGTTCCTTACAATTTCACCACATCTCGATGGCGCCCGTCTATCGGTTCTCACCAGACAACCCCCGTTCAGAAACACAAATGTGTCCCAAATGGCCCCCGGTTCCCTATCTAGGCACTAGGGCCCAATAGCTCTGGTCAAAAGTAGTGCACTGAGATAGGAAACATTGTCGTTGTCAAGTCAATTCAATTCAATTCAAGGGGCTTTATTGGCATGGGTAACGTGTTAACATTGCCAAAGCAAGTAAGGTATATAATATATAAAGTGAAATAAACAATAAAAATTAACAGTAGACATCACACATACAGAAGTTTCAAAACAATAAAGACATTACAAATGTCTCTATATATATACAGTGTTTGTCCGGGTCTCATGTTTCAAACCTCCAATCTCCACGTTCTGAGTCAGAACCCTTCCGGAATGAATGATACATTGAAATGTTTGAGCCGTCGTTCACAATGACACGGGACCCATGTTCAACCCTGAAACTACAGCACAGATAGCGGGGAAAGAACTTCAAAACCAGCTTTCTCCCCAAAGTGACAGTGTGTTGCACACACTGCCACAAGTAGATGGAAGCAGCATCCAGGGAAATGAGGGTTTCCTCTGAAAGCACTCGCCACCGTTACCCAAACACATTGGAGAAAGGGGGAGGTGGATTGGTGTGGTTCTCCGGACCCAGACAGGGGCGTGAACACGGACAGAGGAAGGTGTGTGAAGAATATCACACGGTGAAGGTTGAACCTGTATGAATCCATCCCCTAGGAGGAGTCAAACCCTCAGTGTCGCTGCACCACGAAGGACACTGGCAAACAGGAAGACAGTTCTACTTGTTGTGTGCTTG
>NC_088238.1:6728829-6822094 GCF_036934945.1 Oncorhynchus masou masou | reverse complement strand
GTGGGCAGTGAATAGGACATGGTGTGTGTAGTGGGTAACAGACTGAACACGGTAAACAGTGAATAGGAAAATGAATGTATTGTACTGACGACCATAATGGAGCCATCTGCCTGACATGGCACAACACTAAACTAAACCTCCTCTCAAACATAAAGGAGATCAACGAAGCGCGGACATCAATAGCAATCAGACACCCGGCATTGTTCCCAGACTACACCTCCAGGCTCTACAAAGTGATGACACCAGGCTTCAGACAAAACCAAGTCCCCCGTTTCTATTGAAGGAAGAGAGAAAAGACTAACAGCAGCTGTTCTATAACTGTCCTCCTTTGATGTAAAACGGCTTAGAAAGATGGTTTTGGATCAACGTTTATCCACAAAATGGAGCTTGTGAGGAATATGTCCCCAGAGAGAGAGAGGGTGAGAGAGAGGGTGAGAGAGAGGGTGAGAGGGTGAGAGAGAGACAGAGAGAGAGAGAGAGAGAGACCGAGAGACCGAGAGAGAAGGTGAGAGAGGGAGAAATAGAGGGTGAGCGAGAGAGGGAGAGAGAGAGTGAGAGAGAGACAGAGAGAGAGAGAGACAGAGAGAGAGACCAAGAGAGATAATGAGAGAGGGTGAGAGAGAGAGGGTGAGAGAGAGAGGGTGAGAGACGATGAGAGCGGGAAGAGGAGCAAGAGAGCGAGCCAACCCCCCACCTTGCCACCAGAGGGGGCTCACGCTTTTCAAGAAGGGAGGGCAGGGGGGAGAGAGAGAGAGAGACAGACAGACACTGCCCACAAAATGAGGTGGAAACTGAGCTGCACTTCCTAATGTATGACCATATTAGAGACATATTTCCCAGAGACCCACAATGAATTCGAAAACAAACCCGATTTTGATAAACTGGGTGAAATACCACAATGTTCCATCACAGCAGCAAGATATGTGACCCGTTGCCACAAGAAAAGAGCAACCAGTGAAGAACAAACACCATTGTAAATACAATCCACATTTATGCTTATTTATTTTCCCTTTTGTACTTTAACAATTTGCACATTGTTACAACACTGTATATTTACATAATATGACATTTGTAATGTCTTTATTGTTTTGAAACTTCTGTATGTGTGATGTTTACAGTTCATTTGTATTGTTTATTTCACTCATGTATATTTTCTATTTATTATATACCTTGCTTCTTTCTCCAGGTGCTATATGTTTCCCATGTGAATAAAGCCCTTCAACTGATATTGAAATTGAACTGAGAGAGAAAGAGAGAAACATCCCCCACCCCTCTCTACCAGAGGTTCACACTTTAAAGAAGAGAGGGACGAGGTGCCAGACACACACACACACATACACACAGACACACACACACACACACACACACACACACACACACACACACACACACACACACACACACACACACACACACACACACACACACACACACACACACACACACACACACACACACACACATACAAAACACACACACACACACTCCGAGCAACGTGGGTGCGGTTGCCATGGTGACCTTGATCTGAGCAGGGCTTCAGAGTTGCTGACGGAGGTGGTGTGAGGGCAGAGTGTGTGTGTGTGTGTGTGTGTATCTGTGTGTGTGTGTGTGTGTGTGTGTGTGTGTGTGTGTGTGTGTGTGTGTGTGTGTGTGTGTGTGTGTGTGTGTGTGTGCGTGAACAAACACCCCTGTGGCGAGGGGAAAGGCAGTCTGTGTGAATGAAATCCCAGTGCTCACAGCCTCACCTGCCCACCCAGCAGCTGATTCCGGGGTCCAGGGAGATTTACACACTGTCTGCATGAACACCTGTTATTCCTCTGTCATAAAGAGACAATAACGTCTCACAACGTCCTGGATGAAATGGAACTCTGTAAATCAGCACACACTGTAAAAACAAGGACATTTACCTGGGAACACACTATAACAACAAGGACATTTACCTGGGAACACACTGTCACAACAAGGACATTTACCTGGGAACACACTGTCATAACAAGGACATTTACCTGGGAACACACTGTCATAACAAGGACATTTACCTGGGAACACACTGTCATAACAAGGACATTTACCTGGGAACACACTATAACAACAAGGACATTTACCTGGGAACACACTGTAACAACAAGGGCATTTACCTGGGAACACACTGTCATAACAAGGACATTTACCTGGGAACACACTGTCATAACAAGGACATTTACCTGGGAACACACTATAACAACAAGGACATTTACCTGGGAACACACTGTAACAACAAGGGCATTTACCTGGGAACACACTGTCATAACAAGGACATTTACCTGGGAACACACTATAACAACAAGGACATTTACCTGGGAACACACTGTAACAACAAGGGCATTTACCTGGGAACACACTGTCATAACAAGGACATTTACCTGGGAACACACTATAACAACAAGGACATTTACCTGGGAACACACTGTAACAACAAGGGCATTTACCTGGGAACACACTGTCATAACAAGGACATTTACCTGGGAACACACTGTCATAACAAGGACATTTACCTGGGAACACACTATAACAACAAGGACATTTACCTGGGAACACACTGTAACAACAAGGGCATTTACCTGGGAACACACTGTAACAACAAGGACATTTACCTGGGAACACACTATAACAAGGACATTTACCTGGGAACACACTGTCATAACAAGGACATTTACCTGGGAACACACTGTCATAACAAGGACATTTACCTGGGAACACACTATAACAAGGACATTTACCTGGGAACACACTGTCATAACAAGGACATTTACCTGGGAACACACTGTCATAACAAGGACATTTACCTGGGAACACACTATAACAACAAGGACATTTACCTGGGAACACACTGTAACAACAAGGGCATTTACCTGGGAACACACTGTCATAACAAGGACATTTACCTGGGAACACACTGTCATAACAAGGACATTAACCTGGGAACACACTGTCATAACAAGGACATTTACCTGGGAACACACTATAACAACAAGGACATTAACCTGGGAACACACTATAACAACAAGGACATTTACCTGGGAACACACTGTCATAACAAGGACATTAACCTGGGAACACACTAATGCAGGGTCAAGCTGGCTAAAAAGTGAAACAAAGTCAAGCTTTCAATACGCACAAGAACTCATTTGAACACATATAATGATGATTTAAACAAATTGATCAAGCTAGGAGTTCCTCAGAGCCAGACATCTGGCCATTCTCTCACAGGTTTCCTCCCACCTGGGGTGTCAGACAGACTGGTGGTCAGAGTGAGAGACCGCCCACCTGGGGTGTCAGACAGACTGGTAGTCAGGGTGAGAGACCACCCACCTGGGGTGTCAGACAGACTGGTAGTCAGGGTGAGAGACCGCCCACCTGGGGTGTCAGACAGACTGGTAGTCAGGGTGAGAGACCGACCACCTGGGGTGTCAGACAGACTGGTAGTCAGGGTGAGAGACCGCCCACCTGGGGTGTCAGACAGACTGGTAGTCAGGGTGAGAGACCGCCCACCTGGGGTGTCAGACAGACTGGTAGTCAGGGTGAGAGACCGCCCACCTGGGGTGTCAGACAGACTGGTAGTCAGGGTGAGAGACCGCCCACCTGGAGTGTCAGACAGACTGGTAGTCAGGGTGAGAGACCGCCCACCTGGGGTGTCAGACAGACTGGTAGTCAGGGTGAGATACCGCCCACCTGGAGTGTCAGACAGACTGGTAGTCAGGGTGAGAGACCGCCCACCTGGGGTGTCAGACAGACTGGTAGTCAGGGTGAGAGACCGCCCACCTGGGGTGTCAGACTGGTAGTCAGGGTGAGAGACCGCCCACCTGGGGTGTCAGACTGGTAGTCAGGGTGAGAGACCGCCCACCTGGAGTGTCAGACTGGTAGTCAGGGTGAGAGACCGCCCACCTGGAGTGTCAGACAGACTGGTAGTCAGGGTGAGAGACCGCCCACCTGGGGTGTCAGACTGGTAGTCAGGGTGAGAGACCGCCCACCTGGAGTGTCAGACAGACTGGTAGTCAGGGTGAGAGACCGCCCACCTGGAGTGTCAGACAGACTGGTAGTCAGGGTGAGAGACCGCCCACCTGGAGTGTCAGACAGACTGGTAGTCAGGGTGAGAGACCTCCCACCTGGGGTGTCAGACTGGTAGTCAGGGTGACAGACCGCCCACCTGGGGGGTGTCAGACAGTCAGACTGGTCGTCAGGGTGACATACCGCCCACCTGGGGGGTGTCAGACAGTCAGACTGGTCGTCAGGGTGACAGACCGCCCACCTGGGGTGTGTCAGACAGTCAGACTGGTCGTCAGGGGGAGAGACCATGGTTGTGTCCCAAATGACACCCCCATTCCCTATATAGTGCAGTAGTTTTGACCAGGGCCCCATGTGCTCTGCGTGGGTATCCACTGCAGCAGAGGGACAGTGGATGTACCCTGTCTGTCCCCTAGTCCCACCCACTCCCTGCTACAAGCACTAATTGTGTAGGAAGTAGATGGCTAACCTGCTGATTGGCTGACTGGCTGGCTGACTGACTGGCTGATAGAAGAGGAGGTTAGGATTGGACAGAGACAGCCCCTGTTACTGGGTGTTACTGACTGGCTGGCTGGCTGGCTGGCTTACTGACTGGCTGGCTGGCTGGCTGGCTTACTGACTGGCTGGCTGACTGACTGGCTGGCTGACTGACTGGCTGACTGGCTTACTGACTGGCTGGCTGACTGACTGGCTGGCTGACTGGCTGGCTGGCTGGCTTACTGACTGGCTGATGATGTGGAAAAGACGTTGTCAGGACGTGATGATGTGGAAACGACATTGATTCAACCAGTGTGTGTCCAGTGGGGATGGGTGAGCGAGGGTCACAGCGACCCTGTATCTGACCCTAACAAGTTACGGAGTGTGAGTAAGACTGTCTACAACGTGTGAATGTGAAACACTGAGAGCATCGGCTGGCAGGGACGAGGTGAGAAAAGTTTCCTGCACTGAAACAAATCCAACCTCCACGGGAGATCAGTGCTCACAGCATAGTGGAGGAAACGAGAGGGGTGGGGGACTGTCACAGGCACTGAAGATACATTTCAACTGTTAGGGATAATAAAGACCTATTCTATTATATCATATTATTCTGTTATTCTGTTATTCTATTCTATTCTATGATTCTGTTATTCTATTCTATTCTATTATTCTGTTATATTATTCTGTTATTCTATTCTATGATATTCTATTATTCTGTTATATTATTCTATTATTCTGTTATTCTATTCTATTCTATTATTCTGTTATTCTATTCTATTCTATTATTCTGTTATTCTATTATATTATATTCTATTATTCTGTTATTCTATTATATTATATTCTATTATTCTGTTATTCTATTCTATTCTATTATTATGTTATTCTATTCTATTATTATATTATTATGTTATTCTATTCTATTCTATTCTTCCATTATTCTGTTATTCTATTCTATTATATTATTATGTTATTTTATTATATTCTATTATTCTGTTATATTATTCTATTATTCTGTTATTCTATTCTATTATTCTGTTATTCTATTATATTATTCTGTTATTCTATTCTATTCTATTATTCTGTTATATTATTATGTTATTCTATTCTATTATATTCTTCTATTATTATGTTATTCTATTCTATTATTCTGTTATTCTGTTATTCTATTCTATTATTCTGTTATTCTATTATATCACATTATTCTGTTATTATATTCTATTATTATATTATTATATTATATTATTATAATACTATATTATTCTATTATATTATATTCTTCTATTCTATTAATCTATTATATTATTCTATTATTATATGATTCTATAATATTATTATATGATTCTATAATAGTATTATATTATTCTATTATTATAAGATTATTATAGTATTATATTATTCTATAATATTATTATATTATTCTAATATTATATTATATTATTATATTATTATATTATTATATGATTCTAGTATTCTATAATATTATTATATTATTATATTATATTATTCTATTCTATTTTTCTATAATAGTATTCTATTATTCTATTCTATTATTCTATAATAGTATTCTATTCTATTATTCTATTCTATTATTCTATAATAGTATTCTATTATTCTATTCTATTATTCTATAATAGTATTCTATTATTCTATTCTATTTTTCTATAATATTATTCTATTATTCTATTCTATTATTCTATAATAGTATTCTATTCTATTATTATATTCTATTTGCCTGGAGACCCTATTCATGGATTGCATGATTCGTCACAATGTTGTTTTGAACCTTTGTTGCAGGACTGATGCTCAGCAGAGTCTCTGGCTGCTGATGAAGATGCAGAGTAAAGTTAATTACCGTGGCTTGGAAACATCGTGACATTTCAAAAAGAGGAGCATAATGAGCAGGTCAAGTCTTTGTCATCATTGTGATGTCGCCACATTGACTTTAGAAACAGCATAACTCGTGCTAGCTAGCTAAGATTGAGGGGAGAGCACCGGCATTTTTACTAGCTATCGTTAGCTAGCAAAACATTGCTAGATAGATCATGACAACATTGCCATCTCTCTAAAGTAAACTTGACCACTTCATAATGAAGTTGTTGTCTACTAAGTATTTGTCTACTTCAGCCATGTCATGGTATTTCCAGGCCACTGTAGTGTACATTTGACCAAACAGTCATTAGCCACCAATCAGAAAGACTTGTCATTAAGCATCAGACAGACATCAATGGGCTGGGGCATCTGGAGAACGCTGATAACCATGGCAACGACGTGAACGAGTGATGGAGGTGCAGCCTATGAATAGAGTAACATCAGACTGTTACCCCTCCTAACCAACCATCGTTATACTTCTGTCATATAGCCAGTCTCAGAGGTCCCTATTCTTCTGTCATATAGCCAGTCTCAGAGGTCTCTATACTTCTGTCATATAGCCAGTCTCAGAGGTCTCTATACTTCTGTCATATAGCCAGTCTCAGAGGTCTCTATACTTCTGTCATATAGCCAGTCTCAGAGGTCTCTATACTTCTGTCATATAGCCAGTCTCAGAGGTCTCTATACTTCTGTCATATAGCCAGTCTCAGAGGTCTCTATACTTCTGTCATATAGCCAGTCTCAGAGGTCTCTATACTTCTGTCATATAGCCAGTCTCAGAGGTCTTTATACTTCTGTCATATAGCCAGTCTCAGAAGTCTCTATACTTCTGTCATATAGCCAGTCTCAGAAGTCTCTATACTTCTGTCATATAGCCAGTCTCAGAGGTCTCTATACTTCTGTTATACAGCCAGTCTCAGAGGTCATTATACTTCTGTCATATAGCCAGTCTCAGAGGTCTCTATACTTCTGTCATATAGCCAGTCTCAGAAGTCTCTATACTTCTGTCATATAGCCAGTCTCAGAGGTCTCTATACTTCTGTCATACAGCCAGTCTCAGAGGTCATTATACTTCTGTCATATAGCCAGTCTCAGAGGTCTCTATACTTCTGTCATACAGCCAGTCTCAGAGGTCATTATACTTCTGTCATATAGCCAGTCTCAGAGGTCTCTATACTTCTGTCATATAGCCAGTCTCAGAGGTCTCTATACTTCTGTCATATAGCCAGTCTCAGAGGTCTCTATACTTCTGTCATATAGCCAGTCTCAGAGGTCTCTATACTTCTGTCATATAGCCAGTCTCAGAGGTCTCTATACTTCTGTCATATAGCCAGTCTCAGATGTCTTTATACTTCTGTCATATAGCCAGTCTCAGAGGTCTCTATACTTCTGTCATATAGCCAGTCTCAGACAGGTCTTTATACTTCTGGCATATAGCCAGTCTCAGAGGTCTCTATACTTCTGTCATATAGCCAGTCTCAGAGGTCTCTATACTTCTGTCATTCATAGCCAATCTCAGAGGTCTCTATACTTCTGTCACAGGTAGCCAGTCTCAGAGGTCTCTATACTTCTGTCATATAGCCAGTCTCAGAGGTCTCTATACTTCTGTCACATAGCCAGTCTCAGAGGTCTCTATACTTCTGTCATATAGCCAGTCTCAGAGGTCTCTATACTTCTGTCACATAGCCATGTCTCTGAGGTCTCTATACTTCTGTCATATAGCCAGTCTCAGAGGTCTCTATACTTCTGTCATATAGCCAGTCTCAGAGGTCTCTATACTTCTGTCAATAGCCAGTCTCAGAGGTCTCTATACTTCTGTCATATAGCCAGTCTCAGAGGTCATTATACTTCTGTCATATAACCAGTCTCAGAGGTCTCTATACTTCTGTCATACAGCCAGTCTCAGAGGTCATTATACTTCTGTCATATAGCCAGTCTCAGAGGTCTCTATACTTCTGGCATATAGCCAGTCTCAGAGGTCTCTATACTTCTGTCATATAGCCAGTCTCAGAGGTCTCTATACTTCTGTCATATTGTAAGTCGCTCTGGATAAGAGCGTCTGCTAAATGACTTAAATGTAAATGTAAATGTAATATAGCCAGTCTCAGAGGTCTCTATACTTCTGGCATATAGCCAGTCTCAGAGGTCTCTATACTTCTGTCATATAGCCAGTCTCAGAGGTCATTACACAACAACACAGGTCCAGTATAGGAGTAAACTGATGTACAGAACAACACAGGTCCAGTATAGGAGTAAACTGATGTACAGAACAACACAGGTCCAGTATAGGAGTAAACTGCTGTACAGAACAACACAGGTCCAGTATAGGAGTAAACTGATGTACAGAACAACACAGGTCCAGTATAGGAGTAAACTGATGTACAGAACAACACAGGTCCAGTATAGGAGTAAACTGTTGTACAGAACAACACAGGTCCAGTATAGGAGTAAACTGATGTACAGAACAACACAGGTCCAGTATAGGAGTAAACTGATGTACAGAACAACACAGGTCCAGTATAGGAGTAAACTGCTGTACAGAACAACACAGGTCCAGTATAGGAGTAAACTGTTGTTCAGAACAACACAGGTCCAGTATAGGTAGTAAACTGTTGTACAGAACAACACAGGTCCAGTATAGGTAGTAAAATGACTGTACAGAACAACACAGGTCCAGTATAGGAGTAAACTGATGTACAGAACAACACAGGTCCAGTATAGGAGTAAACTGATGTACAGAACAACACAGGTCCAGTATAGGAGTAAACTGATGTACAGAACAACACAGGTCCAGTATAGGAATAAACTGATGTACAGAACAACACAGGTCCAGTATAGGTAGTAAACTGATGTACAGAACAACACAGGTCCAGTATAGGTAGTAAACTGATGTACAGAACAACACAGGTCCAGTATAGGAGTAAACTGTTGTATAGTCAGAACAACACAGGTCCAGTATAGGAGTAAACTGATGTACAGAACAACACAGGTCCAGTATAGGAGTAAACTGTTGTACAGAACAACACAGGTCCAGTATAGGAAGTAAACTGATGTACAGAACAACACAGGTCCAGTATAGGAATTAAACTGCTGTACAGAACAACACAGGTCCAATATAGGAGTAAACTGTTGTTCAGAACAACACAGGTCCAGTATAGGAGTAAACTGTTGTACAGAACAACACAGGTCCAGTATAGGAGTAAACTGTTGTACAGAACAACACAGGTCCAGTATAGGAGTAAACTGCTGTACAGAACACAGGTCCAGTATAGGAGTAAACTGCTGTACAGAACAACACAGGTCCAGTATAGGAGTAAACTGTTGTACAGAACAACACAGGTCCAGTATAGGAGTAAACTGCTGTACAGAACAACACAGGTCCAGTATAGGAGTAAACTGCTGTATAGAACAACACAGGTCCAGTATAGGAGTAAACTGTTGTACAGAACAACACAGGTCCAGTATAGGAGTAAACTGTTGTTCAGAACAACACAGGTCCAGTATAGGAGTAAACTGTTGTTCAGAACAACACAGGTCCAGTATAGGAGTAAACTGATGTACAGAACAACACAGGTCCAGTATAGGAGTAAACTGCTGTACAGAACAACACAGGTCCAGTATAGGAGTAAACTGATGTACAGAACAACACAGGTTATGGTACTCTTCCATAGCAGGATGCCAGGATTGTCAATTTGGATTTATTATGTGTCTGAAAAAGTGAATCCCATAAGAGTAGAGAGCTCAGTTCTGGTTGAATAACTAACACAGGGCCACAGGCCCCTTCGTCTCCCATCATTCCTCTGGAGTGGCGTGATAAGCACTCCTCTCTCTCTCTCACTGAGGAGGATTTGGTTATTTTAGGTTGCGGCATTGCGTTCCAGCGCCTCCTCCACTTTCCCCTTCCTGTCCTCTCCGTGATCTTATTATTCATTTTAATCCACTTCCTCTCACTCACTCGTCTCCTCCGGATCAAATCATTTCAAACTTCACAGCCAGCGAGCCGCTGACTTAACAGGCTCACACTCACCACAAAGGACACAGCTTATCTGATGACTTCAATATGCGCCACATGTGGAGGTTATACTTAGTATGCACTTGAATACAGTGTGAGTGTCATGTTTTAGCTGTTAAATGTACTAACAAGGGAATACAATTGAAATATGAACCTTTCAAATGGTACCACAGAGAAGATTGGAGGTTCACACATCAGAGAATGTTGACTTGAATGGGAACAGCTGTTGTTTTAAATGATACTGTCAGTCCTCCAATAGAAAACCTATTGTACTCATAGACATTCAGATACTAGAATAGACATGACCTTTCAAGTTGACATTTGACCGTGGGTGGACAGGCAGGTCATCGTTGTGGTATTAATTAGAATGTAAAACATGTTCATTAAATTTAAATGTCAATGGTGTACCAACTCAATTGCAGTGGCCTGAACGGATAGACCCATTCTATGATTTATATTTCTACGGTTGAAATGAGACCTCCTCCCTGTATTCAAGAGCATGTTGTGTCTCATCCGATCGTGGGCACGACACAAAAACATCAGTCAAATATCATCTTAGCTACAACATATGTGAATATGACAAAAATAATATATATTTTTTTTACATAATTTATGTTTTTAGACATTTGAGGTTAAAGGGGCGGCAGGGTAGCCTAGTGGTTAGAGCATTGGACTAGCAACCAGAAGGTTGCAAGTTCAAATCCCTGAGCTAACAAGGTACAAATCTGTCATTCTGCCACTGAACAGGCAGTTAACCCACTGTTCCTAGGCTGTCATTGAAAATAAGAATTTGTTCTTAACTGACTTGCCTGGTTAAATAAAGGTTTAAACATTAAAATGTGTATAGTTTTTTTAAAGGTATAATAAAATAGTTTAACAACACTGTTTGTTAGCTTTTAAATGATATCAAACTCAACAGTGTATCTGTGACAGCGATAGTATGGTGGTGTATGCTAAATGGGTCGACTCAGAGCACCTTGATCTCTTAAACGGTTTAACATCCAGCTCCAAAAAGTCACATTCTGACCCCTTTTCTACCAGGAAAACATGTACGGATGGTTTTAGTTTAAATCAAAAGGGACGCTGTCAAAAAGGGAAGGAATTCAAAATGGATTTAGCCTGACAGCCAATCTATAGGCTACAGAATAGCTAGACCAGCCAGCCAGAACTAAAACATATGTATTGACAAGAAAGCCACCCAGAACAAAAACATCTATATTGACAAGAAAGCCACCCAGAACTAAAACATATATATTGACAAGAAAGCCACCCAGAACTAAAACATATGTATTGACAAGAAAGCCACCCAGAACTAAAACATATATATTGACAAGAAAGCCACCCTGAACTAAAACATATATATTGACAAGAAAGCCACCCAGAACTAAAACATATGTATTGACAAGAAAGCCACCCAGAACTAAAACATATATATTGACAAGAAAGCCACCCAGAACTAAAACATATGTATTGACAAGAAAGCCACCCTGAACTAAAACATATATATTGACAAGAAAGCCACCCTGAACTAAAACATATATATTGACAATAAAGCCACCCTGAACTAAAACATCTATATTGACAAGAAAGCCACCCTGAACTAAAACATATATATTGACAAGAAAGCCACCCTGAACTAAAACATATATATTGACAAGAAAGCCACCCTGAACTAAAACATATATATTGACAAGAAAGCCAGCCACATCCACACAGTACTACTAGAGTGACAAGACAACCAACTCCATACATGATTCAACTATAGAACAGCTATAGTGACCTATACAGGTTAGCTGTTCATGGTTTGTATGTTTGGTCACAATATTGTTTTGGACCTAGGCCCGACTGAGCATTCTACTCAATGCATCGTCAATGAGAGCTGATGAAGATTTAATCAAAACTACATTAGTGGCTTGGAAATAAAAATGACTTTCAAAATGAGGAAAATAATTAATAGGGAAACCTTTTGTCGTCACTTTGATGTATTATAGATGCAGTATAATGTTAGCTAATTAGCTAAAATTGCGGGGAGGCCACCGGATTTGAGCTAGCTAACGCTAGCATTACTAGCTATTTTTGACGAACTTTGCAAGCTAATGACAACATTGACACGTCTAAAGTAAATTTGACGACATGATAATGCATGGTAAAGTTGTTTCCTACTCAATATTTCACTACTTTAACAATGCCATCGTATGTCCAGGCACTATAGTGTAATTTAGACTAAACAGTAGCTTGCCTCCGTCCAGAATGACTGGGTTTATCACCACTGGTAGAGCACAGCTTGACAACGTTCATAACAACGTAACATAACAACGGCATGACGTCAGCGCGTGATGGACGTACAACCTATGAGTAAACGACAAGAAACCAGCCGGATATACATTTAGAACAGCTAAACTGACAGCTACTGTTTTAGTAACGTTAGACAATCAGCTCTATACAGTACAGTTAGTGACACAAACCAGGTAGATCTATAGACACAGAACAGCAACAGTGAAAAGCCAGACAGATCTACATGTGTATGTCTACGCAAACCATTCTCCACCACAATCCGTTTTCTGGTTACCTTCTTCGTCGCTTTTGTAGCAGGAATCTGCAATATGAGAATTCTTCATTGCAATATTTCTATGGAGTTTAACATTCATATTGATCTTCATCCTAATATTGATGTTGATTTGTATTGTACAATGATTGTCCCTGATGCCTCTACTGTTTGAATCATAAGCCATATATATATACACTGTTTGATGTGGTTGCCTGGTGGACAGAGAGTATGAAGTCGTTCACATGAATAAAGAGGCGACTGTTTCCCTCTTCCATCTCCAGACAATTATTTGTAGCATATATATCCTTTGTATATCACTGTTCAAGTCTCTCTGTCCACCCCTCAGCAGTCATCAACACAGTGTGTACATGTTAAACAGCAGGCTATATGTTTCACAGTGTAACAGTATGGAGTAGCTAGGCTATATGCTTCACAGTGTAACAGTATGGAGTAGCTAGGCTATATGCTTCACAGTGTAACAGTATATGCTTCACTGTGTAACAGTATAGAGTAGCTAGGCTATATACCTCACAGTGTAACAGTATAGAGTAGCTAGGCTATATGCTTCACAGTGTAACAGTATAGAGTAGCTAGGCTATATGTTTCACAGTGTAACAGTATAGAGTAGCTAGGCTATATGCTTCACAGTGTAACAGTATAGAGTAGCTAGGCTATATGTTTCACAGTGTAACAGTATAGAGTAGCTAGGCTATATACCTCACAGTGTAACAGTATAGAGTAGCTAGGCTATATACCCCACAGTGTAACAGTATAGAGTAGCTAGGCTATATACCTCACAGTGTAACAGTATAGAGTAGCTAGGCTATATGCTTCACAGTGTAACAGTATAGAGTAGCTAGACTATATACCTCACAGTGTAACAGTATAGAGTAGCTAGGCTATATACCTCACAGTGTAACAGTATAGAGTAGCTAGGCTATATGCTTCACAGTGTAACAGTATAGAGTAGCTAGGCTATATACCTCACAGTGTAACAGTATAGAGTAGCTAGGCTATATACCTCACAGTGTAACAGTATAGAGTAGCTAGGCTATATGCTTCACAGTGTAACAGTATAGAGTAGCTAGGCTATATACCTCACAGTGTAACAGTATAGGCTATATGCATCACACTGCTGACACTTACTTTCACACACACACACACACACACACACACACACACACACACACACACACACACACACACACACACACACACACACACACACACACACACACACACTGGTAATGATAGACGATAATGTTCTTACCTAGTGAGAGAGAGACAGCATCATCCAAGACAGCGACAGGAGGAACATGGAACAGAGAGAGAGAGACAGAATCATCAAAGACAGCGACAGGAGGAACATGGAACAGAGAGAGAGAGACAGAACACACCTTGTTAGCGACAGTGACTGACAGGTCTGGATCTTTCTGATCTGTCAGTGATTGGCTGTATACAACACAAGGGAATGGGGACAGTGTAATGTATTGTAGGGCCCCTGGCAATAGGTAATGTTATGTACTTGTATATTATGCTTGTACTGTATGGGCAGGCTTGAACGAGAGGTATTCACAACGCAACACACAGTACGTGTGAGAGACAGGGAAGGTAAAAAAAAAGGTTTGTGTGTATGTGTGTGTGTGTGTGTGTGTGTGTGTGTGTGTGTGTGTGTGTGTGTGTGTGTGTGTGTGTGTACGCGTTACTCTCAATGTGCGTTCGCAACAGTCCTCAACACTCAATAATGGAGACCTTTCTGTCAGATCGATTTGATTGGTCAAGGCTAATAGTTTTCGTCACTTCAGTTCAACACACAGGAAATGGTGCTAGAGATATATCTGGAAAACTTCCATCTTTTAAAAGGTCTTTCCACACCAGTGGCTTTGATGCCTCAGGCAAAGACAGGGAGGGAGGGAGGGAGGAAGGGAGGGGGGGGGCGAGTGGGGGATGGAGGGGAGAGAGAGAGAGAGGGATGGAGGGATGAAGGAAGGCACGGGGAAAGAGAGAGGGAGGCTGTGCAGATAGAGAAAGCGAGAGAAAGAAAGAGAGTGAGAGAGAGACATAGACAGAGAGAGAGAGATAGAGAGACAGAAAGAGAGCGAGAGAGAGACATAGACAGAGAGAGAGAGAGGAGAGAGAGACAGAGATACAGAGAGAGAGATAGAGAGAGAGAGAGACAGAGACAGAGAGACAGATATACAGAGAGAGAGATAGAGAGAGAGACATAAAGAGACAGAGAGACATAGAGACAGAGATACAGAGAGACAGAGAGAGGATGAGACAAGCAGATCATTTCTCTGTTACATTTTGTATCATCAGTAGCGTGAACAGCGGCAACAAATCAACAGTGACACGCGTGCAGAGAAAATCAGTTATCTTCGGGTCACCGGAAGCAGCGCTGGTAAAATCTCTTCACTTCGCGAAACCGTAGACTCTCATCACAGCATGACACAACAACAAGAGCTCGTCTGATAGGTTGAGGAAATGATGATGATCGTGTGGAGACAGGCTTGAGGGTACTATAAGTACTATAATGGAGTCTGGCTTGATGGTACTATAAGTACTATAATGGAGTCTGGCTTGAGGGTTCTATAAGTACTATAATGGAGTCTGGCTTGAGGGTACTATAATTACTATAATGGAGTCTGGCTAGAGGGTACTATAAGTACTATAATGGAGTCTGGCTTGAGGGTACTATAAGTACTATAATGGAGTCTGGCTTGAGGGTTCTATAATTACTATAATGGAGTCTGGCTTGATGGTACTATAAGTACTATAATGGAGTCTGGCTTGATGGTACTATAAGTACTATAATGGAGTCTGGCTTGAGGGTACTATAAGTACTATAATGGAGTCTGGCTTGATGGTACTATAAGTACTATAATGGAGTCTGGCTTGAGGGTACTATAAGTACTATAATGGAGTCTGGCTTGAGGGTACTATAAGTACTATAATGGAGTTTGGCTTGAGGGTACTATAAGTACTATAATGGAGTCTGGCTTGAGGGTACTATAAGTACTATAATGGAGTCTGGCTTGAGGGTACTATAAGTACTATAATGGAGTCTGGCTTGAGGGTGCTATAAGTACTATAATGGAGTCTGGCTTGAGGGTACTATAAGTACTATAATGGAGTCTGGCTTGAGGGTATTATAAGTACTATACTGGAGTCTGGCTTGATGGTACTATAAGTACTATAATGGAGTCTGGCATGAGGGTTCTATAATTACTATAATGGAGTCTGGCATGAGGGTACTATAAGTACTATAATGGAGTCTGGCTAGAGGGTACTATAACAGTATAGGATGGTAATACCTATCCTTTATATATTTACCAGGTAGTACCTCCCCTTTATATATTTACCAGGTAGTACCTCTCCTTCATATATTTACCAGGTAGTACCTCTCCTTCATATATTTACCAGGTAGTACCTCTCCTTTATATATTTACCAGGTAGTACCTCTCCTTCATGTATTTACCAGGTAGTACCTCTCCTTCATGTATTTACCAGGTAGTACCTCCCCTTTATATATTTACCAGGTAGTACCTCCCCTTCATATATTTACCAGGTAGTACCTCTCCTTTATATATTTACCAGGTAGTACCTCTCCTTCATATATTTACCAGGTAGTACCTCTCCTTCATATATTTACCAGGTAGTACCTCTCCTTTATATATTTACCAGGTAGTACCTCTCCTTTATATATTTACCAGGTAGTACCTCTCCTTTATATATTTACCAGGTAGTACCTCTCCTTCATATATTTACCAGGTAGTACCTCTCCTTCATATATTTACCAGGTAGTACCTCTCCTTCATATATTTACCAGGTAGTACCTCTCCTTCATATATTTACCAGGTAGTACCTCTCCTTTATAAATTTACCTGGTAGTACCTCTCCTTCATATATTTACCCAATGAGATAAACAGGTAGTACCTCCCCTTTATATATTTACCAGGTAGTACCTCTCCTTATATATATTCACCAGGTAGTACCTCTCCTTTATATATTTACCAGGTAGTACCTCACCTTCATATATTTACCAGGTAGTACCTCTCCTTCATATATTTACCCAATGAGATAAACAGGTAGTACCTCTCTTTGATATAAACTGGACAAAAATATGAACACAACATGTACAGTTTTTGTCCCACGTTTCATGAACTGTAATAAAAAATAGTATTTCTGGCTGTAATGAAACCCTTTTGTAGGGAAACACTCATTCTGATTGGCTGTGCCTGGTTCCACAGTGGGTGGGCCTGGTTCCACAGTGGGTGGGCCTGGTTCCCCAGTGGGTGGGCCTGGTTCCACAGTGGGTGGGCCTGGTTCCACAGGGGTGGGCCTGGTTCCCCAGTGGCTGGGCCTGGTTCCACAGTGGGTGGGCCTGGTTCCCCAGTGGCTGGGCCTGGTTCCACAGTGGGTGGGCCTGGTTCCACAGTGGGTGGGCCTGGTTCCACAGTGGGTGGGCCTGGTTCCACAGTGGCTGGGCCTGGTTCCACAGTGGCTGGGCCTGGTTCCACAGTGGGTGGGCCTGGTTCCACAGTGGGTGGGCCCTCCAAGGCCCACCCATGGCTGCCCCTCTGCCCAGTCATGTGAAATCCATAGATTAGGGCCTACTTGAATGTATTTCAATTGACTGATTTCCTTATATGAACTGTAACTCAGTAAAATCTTAGAAATTGTTACATGTTGCGTTTATATTTTTGTTCAGCATTGTTTTACCAGTGATGAGATAAAGGTACATTCTAGCACGAAGGACCACTGCTATAATACATTATTTCCCCAATGCAACATAGACACAAATATTATCCTTCAAAAATGCAAAACCACTAAAATATGCGTTACAAAACACCAAAGTGAATAATTTATTCTGTACTAAATTACTTACAACGCTGAATAGCTTCATACTGCATATCATTAGCATAGGAATGAGCATTTCAATGAGAGAGAGAGAGAGAGAGAGAGAGAGACAGACAGAGAGAGGGAGAGAGAGATAAAGAGAGACAGAGACAGAGAGAGGAGAGAGAGATAAAGAGAGACAGAGACAGAGAGAGAGAGGCAGAGAGAGTGAGAGAGAGACAGAGACAGAGAGAGGCAGAGAGACAGAGAGAGAGAGAGAGAGAGAGAAAGAGGTAGAGAGAAAGAGGTAGAGAGAAAGAGGTAGAGAGAAAGAGGTAGAGAGAAAGAGGTAGATAGAGAGAAATATGATGGAGGGAAAGAGAGAGAGAGATGATAGAGGGAAAGAGAGAGAGACAGAGAGAGAGACAGAGAGAGAGAGGGAGGGAAAGAGAGAGAGAGATGATGGAGGGAAATAGAGCGAGAGAGAGATGATGGAGGGAAATAGAGAGAGAGGTGATGGAGAGAGCTTGCCAAGGACAGAGGAAACACCAGAAAGGGTTCGATGTGACTGAGGTTGTTTTCCAAATGGCACCCTAGTCCCTAGATAGTGCACACCATCGGCCCTGGTGCACTAAGGAATGCTGAGTGTACAAAACATTGAGGACACCTTCCTAACAGCCTCAAATCATCAGGTCATGAACTCTACAAGGTGTTGAAAGGTTCCACAGGGATAGTGGTCCATGGGGCGTGAACTCTACAAGGTGTTGAAAGGTTCCACAGGGATAGTGGTCCATGGGGCGTGAACTCTACAAGGTGTTGAAAGGTTCCACAGGGATAGTGGTCCATGGGGCGTGAACTCTACAAGGTGTTGAAAGGTTCCACAGGGATAGTGGTCCATGGGGCGTGAACTCTACAAGGTGTTGAAAGGTTCCACAGGGATAGTGGTCCATGGGGCGTGAACTCTACAAGGTGTTGAAAGGTTCCACAGGGATGCCGGCCCATGTTGACTCCAATGCTTCCTACAGTTGTGTCAAGTCTGCTGGATGTCCTTTGGGTGGTGGGCCATTCTTGATACACACAGGAAACTATTGTGTGAAAAACCCAGCAGCGTTGCAGTTCTTGAGACACTCAAACCGGTGCACCTGGCACCTACTACCACGTCCTGTTCAAAGGCACTTACATCTTGTATCTTGCCCATTCACCCTCTGAATGGCTCACATACACAATCCATGTCTCAACTGTCTCAAGGCTTAAAGATCTTTCTTTAACCTGACTCCACCCCTTCATCGACACCGATTTGAAGTGTATTTAACAGATGACATCAATAAGGGATCATAGCTTTCACCTGGATTCACCTGGTCAGTGTGTCATGGAAATGGCAGGTGTTCTTAATTTTTTGTCCAGTCAGTGTATAAAGGAGACAGAGGACCGTTTGTAAGACTCCATCTTCACTGAGACAATAGACAGCTCAGAGCCATGACTATAAATATGAAGACAATCAGTAGCAAAGAGGATATACACATCCCACTGGCAGCATCAGTGTTATGTTAGCGATGGTACTGTTGCCCATCTGGCAACGCTGGTGGCTGGTGTCCCAAGACAGGGAGGAGTGACACAGCCACACAGACACAATTCAATGCAACACAAAACCCATCCCTTAGATAGGACTCTGTTCTACGGTAAAAGGTGAATAACTATTGAATAACTCTATTGAAATGGACTCTATTGGTCTGGGGTGTTGTTAGTTCTAGGACAGTAGTAGGGTGTTAGTTCTAGAACAGTAGAAGGGTGTTAGTTCTAGAACAGTAGTAGGGTGTTAGTTCTAGAACAGTAGTAGGGTGTTGTTAGTTCTAGAACAGTAGTAGGGTGTTGTTAGTTCTAGGAGAGTAGTAGGGTGTTGTTAGTTCTAGGAAAGTAGTAGGGTGTTAGTTCTAGAACAGTAGTAGGGTGTTGTTAGTTCTAGGAGAGTAGTAGGGTGTTGTTAGTTCTAGAACAGTAGTAGGGTGTTGTTAGTTCTAGAACAGTAGTAGGGTGTTGTTAGTTCTAGGAGAGTAGTAGGGTGTTGTTAGTTCTAGGAAAGTAGTAGGGTGTTAGTTCTAGAACAGTAGTAGGGTGTTGTTAGTTCTAGGAGAGTAGTAGGGTGTTGTTAGTTCTAGAACAGTAGTAGGGTGTTGTTAGTTCTAGAACAGTAGTAGGGTGTTGTTAGTTCTAGGAGAGTAGTAGGGTGTTGTTAGTTCTAGAACAGTAGTAGGGTGTTGTTAGTTCTAGGACAGTAGTAAGGTGTTAGTTCTAGAACAGTAGTAGGGTGTTAGTTCTAGGGCAGTAGTAGGGTGTTAGTTCTAGGACAGTAGTAAGGTGTTAGTTCTAGAACAGTCATAGGGTGTTAGTTCTAGGACAGTAGTAGGGTGTTGCTAGTTCTAGAACAGTAGTAGGGTGTTAGTTCTAGGACAGTAGTAGGGTGTTGTTAGTTCTAGAACAGTAGTAGGGTGTTAGCTCTAGGGCAGTAGTAGGGTGTTAGTTCTAGAACAGTCACAGGGTGTTAGTTCCAGAACAGTAGTAGGGTGTTGTTAGTTCTAGAACAGGAGTAGGGTGTTAGTTCTAGGACAGTAGTAGGGTGTTAGTTCTATCAATTTGTAAGTCGCTCTGGATAAGAGCGTCTGCTAAATGACTTAAATGTAATGTAAATGTATTTCCCTCTCCTCCTCTCCTTCCCTCCACTCCCCCCTCCTCTTCTCCTCTCATTACCTCCACTCCCACTTTCCTCCTCTCCTTCCCTCCTCTCCTCCTCTCCTTCCCTCCACCCCCCACCTCCTCTTCTCCTATCCTTCCCTCCACTCCCACTTTCCTCCTCTATTTCCCTCCACTCCTCCTCTCCTTCCCTCCTCTCCTCCTCTCCTTCCCTCCACTCCCCCTCTCCTCCTCTATTCCCTCCTCTCCTCCTCTCCTATCCTTCCTTCCACTCCCCCCCTCCTCCACCCCCTTCCCTACTCTCCTTCCCTTCACTCCCCCCCTCCTCTATCCACTCCCTCCTCCTCTTCTCCTATCCTTCCCTCCACTCCCACTTTCCTCCTCTATTTCCCTGAACTCCCCCTCTCCTTCCCTCATCTCCTCCTCTATTTCCCTCCACTCCCCCTCTCCTCCTCTCCACTCCCCCTCTCATCCTCTCCACCTCTCCTTCCCTCCACTCCCCCTCTCCTTCCCTCCTCTCCTTCCATCCACTACCCCTCTCCTCCTCTCCTTCCCTCCACTCCCCCTCTCCTCTGCCCTGGATGGTAAGATGATTAAACCAAACATCATTTTCAGAGACATAGAGAACCCAGTGTTTCTCTCTCTTTGTCTGAGGAGAGTAATTCCTGTGTTGCAGCCCACACTTGAAGGGAGGTGTGTGTGTGTGTGTGTGTGTGTGTGTGTGTGTGTGTGTGTGTGTGTGTGTGTGTGTGTGTGTGTGTGTGTGTGTGTGTGTGTGTGTGTGTGTGTGTGTGTGTGTGTGGACTGCTTTCCTGAGATAAGGGTTTCTACATTGTTACAGTAAATCAATGTGACACACTCACCATTATACATCATAACACCCACAAGAAATACACACACACACACACACACACACACACACACACACACACACACACACACACACACACACACACACACACACACACACACACACACACACACACGTGGGAGTATACTGAAATACTATACCAGTGTACTTTACGTGCCAACAGACAGGTACATGAGAGAGAAGGACTGATGGCCTATCACTGTTTAGTGCACTACTTTATACCAGAGTCTAATGGGGCACTACTTTATACCAGAGTCTAATGGGGCACTACTTTATACCAGAGTCTAATGGGGCACTACTTTATACCAGAGTCTAATGGGACACTACTTTATACCAGAGTCTAATGGGGCACTACTTTATACCAGAGTCTAATGGGGCACTACTTTATACCAGAGTCTAATAGGGCACTACTTTATACCAGAGTCTAATGGGGCACTACTTTATACCAGAGTCTAATGGGGCACTACTTTATACCAGAGTCTTATGGGGCACTACTTTATACCAGAGTCTAATGGGGCACTACTTTATACCAGAGTCTAATGGGGCACTACTTTATACCAGAGTCTAATGGTACACTACATTATACCAGAGTCTAATGGGACACTACTTTATACCAGAGTCTAATGGTACACTACATTATACCAGAGTCTAATGGGACACTACTTTATACCAGAGTCTAATGGGACACTACTTTATACCAGAGTCTTATGGGGCACTACTTTATACCAGAGTCTAATGGGGCACTATTTTATACCAGAGTCTTATGGTACACTACATTATACCAGAGTCTAATGGGACACTACTTTATACCAGAGTCTAATGGGGCCTGGTACACTACTTTATACCAGAGTCTTATGGTGCACTACATTATACCAGAGTCTTATGGGACACTACTTTATACCAGAGTCTTATGGTGCACTACTTTATAACAGAGTCTAATGGGGCACTACTTTATACCAGAGTCTTATAGTGCACTACTTTATACCAGAGTCTAATGGGGCCTGGTGCACTACTTTATACCAGAGTCTTATGGGGCACTACTTTATACCAGAGTCTAATGGGACACTACTTTATACCAGAGTCTTATGGTGCACTACTTTATACCAGAGTCTAATGGGGCACTACTTTATACCAGAGTCTAATGGGGCACTACTTTATACCAGAGTCTTATGGGACACTACTTTATACCAGAGTCTTATGGGGCACTACTTTATACCAGAGTCTAATGGGGCACTATTTTATACCAGAGTCTTATGGGGCACTACTTTATACCAGAGTCTTATGGTGCACTACTTTATAACAGAGTCTAATGGGGCACTACTTTATACCAGAGTCTTATAATGCACTACTTTATACCAGAGTCTAATGGGGCCTGGTGCACTACTTTATACCAGAGTCTTATGGGGCACTACTTTATACCAGAGTCTAATGGGACACTACTTTATACCAGAGTCTTATGGTGCACTACTTTATACCAGAGTCTAATGGGGCACTACTTTATACCAGAGTCTAATGGGGCACTACTTTATACCAGAGTCTTATGGGGCACTACTTTATACCAGAGTCTAATGGGGCACTACTTTATACCAGAGTCTTATGGGACACTACTTTATACCAGAGTCTTATGGTACACTACTTTATACCAGAGTCTAATGGGGCACTACTTTATACCAGAGTCTTATGGTACACTACTTAATACCAGAGTCTAATGGGGCACTACTTTATACCAGAGTCTTATGGGGCACTACTTTATACCAGAGTCTTATGGGGCACTACTTTATACCAGAGTCTAATGGGGCACTACTTTATACCAGAGTCTAATTGGGCACTACTTTATACCAGAGTCTAATGGGGCACTACTTTATACCAGAGTCTTATGGGGCACTACTTTATACCAGAGTCTAATGGGGCACTACTTTATACCAGAGTCTAATGGGGCACTACTTTATACCAGAGTCTAATGGGGCACTACTTTATACCAGAGTCTTATGGGGCACTACTTTATACCAGAGTCTAATGGGGCACTACTTTATACCAGAGTCTAATGGGGCACTACTTTATACCAGAGTCTAATGGGACACTACTTTATACCAGAGTCTAATGGGACACTACTTTATACCAGAGTCTTATGGGGCACTACTTTATACCAGAGTCTAATGGGGCCTGGTGCACTACTTTATACCAGAGTCTAATGGGACACTACTTTATACCAGAGTCTTATGGGGCACTACTTTATAACAGAGTCTAATGGGGCCTGGTGCACTACTTTATACCAGAGTCTTATGGGGCACTACTTTATACCAGAGTCTAATGGGGCACTATTTTATACCAGAGTCTTATGGGACACTACTTTATACCAGAGTCTAATGGGACACTACTTTATACCAGAGTCTTATGGGGCCTGGTACACTACTTTATACCAGAGTCTTATAGGGCACTACTTTATACCAGAGTCTTATGGGGCACTACTTTATACCAGTCTTATGGTGCACTACTTTATACCAGAGTCTTATGGTGCACTACTTTATACCAGAGTCTAATGGGGCACTACTTTATACCAGTCTTATGGTGCACTACTTTATACCAGAGTCTTATGGTGCACTACTTTATACCAGAGTCTTATGGGGCACTACTTTATACCAGAGTCTTATGGGGCACTACTTTATACCAGTCTTATGGTGCACTACTTTATACCAGAGTCTTATGGTGCACTACTTTATACCAGAGTCTTATGGTGCACTACTTTATACCAGAGTCTTATGGTGCACTACTTTATACCAGAGTCTAATGGGGCACTACTTTATACCAGAGTCTTATGGTGCACTACTTTATACCAGAGTCTAATGGGGCACTACTTTATACCAGAGTCTAATGGGGCACTACTTTATACCAGAGTCTAATGGGGCACTACTTTATACCAGAGTCTAATGGGGCACTACTTTATACCAGAGTCTAATGGGGCACTACTTTATACCAGAGTCTAATGGGGCACTACTTTATACCAGAGTCTAATGGGACACTACTTTATACCAGAGTCTAATGGGGCACTACTTTATACCAGAGTCTTATGGGGCCTGGTACACTACTTTATACCAGAGTCTTATGGGGCACTACTTTATACCAGAGTCTTATGGGGCCTGGTACACTACTTTATACCAGAGTCTAATGGGGCACTACTTTATACCAGAGTCTAATGGGGCCTGGTACACTACTTTATACCAGAGTCTTATGGGGCACTACTTTATACCAGAGTCTTATGGGGCCTGGTACACTAGTCCTGTGTGGCTCAGTCGGTAGAGCATGGTGCTTGCAACGCCAAGCGTCGTGGGTTCGATTCCCACTGGGACCACCCATATGTAAAAGTAGTGGCCCCTGCCGACTTGTAAGTCGCTTTGGACAAAAGCGTCTGCTAAATGGGATATATATATATATATATTTTATACCAGAGTCTTATGGGGCACTACTTTATACCAGAGTCTAATGGGGCACTACTTTATACCAGAGTCTAATGGGGCACTACTTTATACCAGAGTCTTATGGGGCTTGGTACACTACTTTATACCAGAGTCTTATGGGGCACTACTTTAAACCAGAGTCTAATGGGGCCTGGTACACTACTTTATACCAGAGTCTAATGGGGCCTGGTACACTACTTTATACCAGAGTCTTATGGGGCACTACTTTATACCAGAGTCTTATGGGGCCTGGTACACTACTTTATACCAGAGTCTAATGGGGCACTACTTTATACCAGAGTCTAATGGGGCACTACTTTATACCAGAGTCTTATGGGGCACTACTTTATACCAGAGTCTTATGGGGCCTGGTACACTACTTTATACCAGAGTCTTATGGGGCACTACTTTATACCAGAGTCTAATGGGGCCTGGTACACTACTTTATACCAGAGTCTAATGGGGCACTACTTTATACCAGAGTCTAATGGGGCCTGGTACACTACTTTATACCAGAGTCTTATGGGGCACTACTTTATACCAGAGTCTTATGGGGCCTGGTACACTAGTCCTGTGTGGCTCAGTCGGTAGAGCATGGTGCTTGCAACGCCAAGCGTCGTGGGTTCGATTCCCACTGGGACCACCCATATGTAAAAGTAGTGGCCCCTGCCGACTTGTAAGTCGCTTTGGACAAAAGCGTCTGCTAAATGGGATATATATATATATATATTTTATACCAGAGTCTTATGGGGCACTACTTTATACCAGAGTCTAATGGGGCACTACTTTATACCAGAGTCTAATGGGGCACTACTTTATACCAGAGTCTTATGGGGCTTGGTACACTACTTTATACCAGAGTCTTATGGGGCACTACTTTAAACCAGAGTCTAATGGGGCCTGGTACACTACTTTATACCAGAGTCTAATGGGGCACTACTTTATACCAGAGTCTAATGGGGCCTGGTACACTACTTTATACCAGAGTCTTATGGGGCACTACTTTATACCAGAGTCTTATGGGGCCTGGTACACTACTTTATACCAGAGTCTAATGGGGCACTACTTTATACCAGAGTCTAATGGGGCACTACTTTATACCAGAGTCTTATGGGGCACTACTTTATACCAGAGTCTAATGGGGCACTATTTTATACCAGAGTCTTATGGGACACTACTTTATACCAGAGTCTTATGGGACACTACTTTATACCAGAGTCTTATGGGGCACTACTTTATACCAGAGTCTTATGGGGCCTGGTACACTACTTTATACCAGAGTCTTATGGGGCACAACTTTATACCAGAGTCTAATGGGGCCTGGTACACTACTTTATACCAGAGTCTAATGGGGCACTACTTTATACCAGAGTCTAATGGGGCCTGGTACACTACTTTATACCAGAGTCTTATGGTGCACTACTTTATACCAGAGTCTTATGGTACACTACTTTATACCAGAGTCTAATGGGGCACTACTTTATACCAGAGTCTTATGGTACACTACTTTATACCAGAGTCTAATGGGGCACTACTTTATACCAGAGTCTTATGGGGCACTACTTTATACCAGAGTCTAATGGGGCACTACTTTATACCAGAGTCTTATGGGACACTACTTTATACCAGAGTCTAATGGGGCACTACTTTATACCAGAGTCTTATGGTACACTACTTTATACCAGAGTCTAATGGGGCACTACTTTATACCAGAGTCTTATGGTGCACTACTTTATACCAGAGTCTAATGGGGCCTGGTGCACTACTTTATACCAGAGTCTTATGGGGCACTACTTTATACCAGAGTCTAATGGGGCACTACTTTATACCAGAGTCTTATGGGGCCTGGTACACTACCTTATACCAGAGTCTTATGGGGCACTACTTTATACCAGAGTCTAATGGGGCCTGGTACACTACTTTATACCAGAGTCTAATGGGGCACTACTTTATACCAGAGTCTAATGGGGCCTGGTACACTACTTTATACCAGAGTCTTATGGGGCACTACTTTATACCAGAGTCTTATGGGGCCTGGTACACTACTTTATACCAGAGTCTTATGGGGCACTACTTTATACCAGAGTCTAATGGGGCACTACTTTATACCAGAGTCTAATGGGGCACTACTTTATACCAGAGTCTTATGGGGCTTGGTACACTACTTTATACCAGAGTCTTATGGGGCACTACTTTATACCAGAGTCTAATGGGGCCTGGTACACTACTTTATACCAGAGTCTAATGGGGCACTACTTTATACCAGAGACTAATGGGGCCTGGTACACTACTTTATACCAGAGTCTTATGGGGCACTACTTTATACCAGAGTCTTATGGGGCCTGGTACACTACTTTATACCAGAGTCTAATGGGGCACTACTTTATACCAGAGTCTAATGGGGCACTACTTTATACCAGAGTCTTATGGGGCCTGGTACACTACTTTATACCAGAGTCTTATGGGGCACTACTTTATACCAGAGTCTAATGGGGCCTGGTACACTACTTTATACCAGAGTCTAATGGGGCACTACTTTATACCAGAGTCTAATGGGGCCTGGTACACTACTTTATACCAGAGTCTTATGGGGCACTACTTTATACCAGAGTCTTATGGGGCCTGGTACACTACTTTATACCAGAGTCTTATGGGGCACTACTTTATACCAGAGTCTAATGGGGCACTACTTTATACCAGAGTCTAATGGGGCACTACTTTATACCAGAGTCTTATGGGGCTTGGTACACTACTTTATACCAGAGTCTTATGGGGCACTACTTTATACCAGAGTCTAATGGGGCCTGGTACACTACTTTATACCAGAGTCTAATGGGGCACTACTTTATACCAGAGTCTAATGGGGCCTGGTACACTACTTTATACCAGAGTCTTATGGGGCACTACTTTATACCAGAGTCTTATGGGGCCTGGTACACTACTTTATACCAGAGTCTAATGGGGCACTACTTTATACCAGAGTCTAATGGGGCACTACTTTATACCAGAGTCTTATGGGGCACTACTTTATACCAGAGTCTAATGGGGCACTACTTTATACCAGAGTCTTATGGTGCACTACTTTATACCAGAGTCTAATGGGGCACTACTTTATACCAGAGTCTTATGGGGCACTACTTTATACCAGAGTCTTATGGGGCACTACTTTATACCAGAGTCTAATGGGGCACTACTTTATACCAGAGTCTTATGGGGCCTGGTACACTACTTTATACCAGAGTCTAATGGGGCACTACTTTATACCAGAGT
Source organism: Oncorhynchus masou masou (assembly GCF_036934945.1). NCBI lineage: Eukaryota > Metazoa > Chordata > Actinopteri > Salmoniformes > Salmonidae > Oncorhynchus > Oncorhynchus masou. Next base: position 6,794,021 of record NC_088238.1, on the reverse strand, counting down.
CTAATGGGGCCTGGTACACTACTTTATACCAGAGTCTTATGGTGCACTACTTTATACCAGAGTCTTATGGTACACTACTTTATACCAGAGTCTAATGGGGCACTACTTTATACCAGAGTCTTATGGTACACTACTTTATACCAGAGTCTAATGGGGCACTACTTTATACCAGAGTCTTATGGGGCACTACTTTATACCAGAGTCTAATGGGGCACTACTTTATACCAGAGTCTTATGGGACACTACTTTATACCAGAGTCTAATGGGGCACTACTTTATACCAGAGTCTTATGGTACACTACTTTATACCAGAGTCTAATGGGGCACTACTTTATACCAGAGTCTTATGGTGCACTACTTTATACCAGAGTCTAATGGGGCCTGGTGCACTACTTTATACCAGAGTCTTATGGGGCACTACTTTATACCAGAGTCTAATGGGGCACTATTTTATACCAGAGTCTTATGGGACACTACTTTATACCAGAGTCTAATGGGACACTACTTTATACCAGAGTCTAATGGGGCCTGGTGCACTACTTTATACCAGAGTCTTATGGGGCACTACTTTATACCAGAGTCTAATGGGACACTACTTTATACCAGAGTCTAATGGGGCCTGGTGCACTACTTTATACCAGAGTCTTATGGTGCACTACTTTATACCAGAGTCTTATGGGACACTACTTTATACCAGAGTCTAATGGGACACTACTTTATACCAGAGTCTAATGGGACACTACTTTATACCAGAGTCTAATGGGGCACTACTTTATACCAGAGTCTTATGGGGCACTACTTTATACCAGAGTCTAATGGGACACTACTTTATACCAGAGTCTAATGGGGCACTACTTTATACCAGAGTCTTATGGGGCACTACTTTAAACCAGAGTCTAATGGGGCACTACTTTATACCAGAGTCTTATGGGGCCTGGTACACTACTTTATACCAGAGTCTTATGGGGCACTACTTTATACCAGAGTCTAATGGGGCCTGGTACACTACTTTATACCAGAGTCTAATGGGGCACTACTTTATACCAGAGTCTAATGGGGCCTGGTACACTACTTTATACCAGAGTCTTATGGGGCACTACTTTATACCAGAGTCTTATGGGACCTGGTACACTACTTTATACCAGAGTCTAATGGGGCACTACTTTATACCAGAGTCTAATGGGGCACTACTTTATACCAGAGTCTTATGGGGCACTACTTTATACCAGAGTCTTATGGGGCACTACTTTATACCAGAGTCTAATGGGGCACTACTTTATCCCAGAGTCTTATGGTGCACTACTTTATACCAGAGTCTTATGGGGCACTACTTTATACCAGAGTCTAATGGGGCACTACTTTATCCCAGAGTCTTATGGGGCACTACTTTATACCAGAGTCTTATGGGGCCTGGTACACTACTTTATACCAGAGTCTAATGGGGCACTACTTTATACCAGAGTCTAATGGGGCACTACTTTATACCAGAGTCTTATGGGGCACTACTTTATACCAGAGTCTAATGGGGCACTACTTTATCCCAGAGTCTTATGGTGCACTACTTTATACCAGAGTCTAATGGGGCACTACTTTATACCAGAGTCTTATGGGGCACTACTTTATACCAGAGTCTTATGGGGCACTACTTTATACCAGAGTCTAATGGGACACTACTTTATACCAGAGTCTAATGGGGCCTGGTGCACTACTTTATACCAGAGTCTTATGGGGCACTACTTTATACCAGAGTCTAATGGGGCCTGGTACACTACTTTATACCAGAGTCTAATGGGGCACTACTTTATACCAGAGTCTAATGGGGCCTGGTACACTACTTTATACCAGAGTCTTATGGTGCACTACTTTATACGAGAGTCTTATGGGGCACTACTTTATACCAGAGTCTAATGGGGCACTACTTTATACCAGAGTCTAATGGGGCACTACTTTATACCAGAGTCTAATGGGGCACTACTTTATACCAGAGTCTAATGGTACACTACTTTATACCAGAGTCTTATGGTGCACTACTTTATACCAGAGTCTTATGGTACACTACTTTATACTAGAGTCTAATGGGGCACTACTTTATACCAGAGTCTTATGGTGCACTACTTTATACCAGAGTCTAATGGGGCCTGGTGCACTACTTTATACCAGAGTCTTATGGGGCACTACTTTATACCAGAGTCTAATGGGGCACTATTTTATACCAGAGTCTTATGGGACACTACTTTATACCAGAGTCTAATGGGACACTACTTTATACCAGAGTCTAATGGGGCCTGGTGCACTACTTTATACCAGAGTCTTATGGGGCACTACTTTATACCAGAGTCTAATGGGGCACTATTTTATACCAGAGTCTTATGGGACACTACTTTATACCAGAGTCTTATGGGACACTACTTTATACCAGAGTCTTATGGTGCACTACTTTATACCAGAGTCTTATGGGACACTACTTTATACCAGAGTCTAATGGGACACTACTTTATACCAGAGTCTAATGGGACACTACTTTATACCAGAGTCTAATGGGGCACTACTTTATACCAGAGTCTTATGGGGCACTACTTTATACCAGAGTCTAATGGGACACTACTTTATACCAGAGTCTAATGGGGCACTACTTTATACCAGAGTCTTATGGGGCACTACTTTATACCAGAGTCTAATGGGGCACTACTTTATACCAGAGTCTTATGGGGCCTGGTACACTACTTTATACCAGAGTCTTATGGGGCACTACTTTATACCAGAGTCTAATGGGGCCTGGTACACTACTTTATACCAGAGTCTAATGGGGCCTGGTACACTACTTTATACCAGAGTCTTATGGGGCACTACTTTATACCAGAGTCTTATGGGACCTGGTACACTACTTTATACCAGAGTCTAATGGGGCACTACTTTATACCAGAGTCTAATGGGGCACTACTTTATACCAGAGTCTTATGGGGCACTACTTTATACCAGAGTCTAATGGGGCACTACTTTATCCCAGAGTCTTATGGTGCACTACTTTATACCAGAGTCTTATGGGGCACTACTTTATACCAGAGTCTAATGGGGCACTACTTTATCCCAGAGTCTTATGGGGCACTACTTTATACCAGAGACTTATGGGGCCTGGTACACTACTTTATACCAGAGTCTAATGGGGCACTACTTTATACCAGAGTCTAATGGGGCACTACTTTATACCAGAGTCTTATGGGGCACTACTTTATACCAGAGTCTAATGGGGCACTACTTTATCCCAGAGTCTTATGGTGCACTACTTTATACCAGAGTCTAATGGGGCACTACTTTATACCAGAGTCTTATGGGGCACTACTTTATACCAGAGTCTTATGGGGCACTACTTTATACCAGAGTCTAATGGGACACTACTTTATACCAGAGTCTAATGGGGCCTGGTGCACTACTTTATACCAGAGTCTTATGGGGCACTACTTTATACCAGAGTCTAATGGGGCCTGGTACACTACTTTATACCAGAGTCTAATGGGGCACTACTTTATACCAGAGTCTAATGGGGCCTGGTACACTACTTTATACCAGAGTCTTATGGTGCACTACTTTATACGAGAGTCTTATGGGGCACTACTTTATACCAGAGTCTAATGGGGCACTACTTTATACCAGAGTCTAATGGGGCACTACTTTATACCAGAGTCTAATGGGGCACTACTTTATACCAGAGTCTAATGGGGCACTACTTTATACCAGAGTCTTATGGGACACTACTTTATACCAGAGTCTAATGGGGCACTACTTTATACCAGAGTCTTATGGTACACTACTTTATACCAGAGTCTAATGGGGCACTACTTTATACCAGAGTCTTATGGTGCACTACTTTATACCAGAGTCTAATGGGGCCTGGTGCACTACTTTATACCAGAGTCTTATGGGGCACTACTTTATACCAGAGTCTAATGGGGCACTATTTTATACCAGAGTCTTATGGGACACTACTTTATACCAGAGTCTAATGGGACACTACTTTATACCAGAGTCTAATGGGGCCTGGTGCACTACTTTATACCAGAGTCTTATGGGGCACTACTTTATACCAGAGTCTAATGGGACACTACTTTATACCAGAGTCTAATGGGGCCTGGTGCACTACTTTATACCAGAGTCTTATGGTGCACTACTTTATACCAGAGTCTTATGGGACACTACTTTATACCAGAGTCTAATGGGACACTACTTTATACCAGAGTCTAATGGGACACTACTTTATACCAGAGTCTAATGGGGCACTACTTTATACCAGAGTCTTATGGGGCACTACTTTATACCAGAGTCTAATGGGACACTACTTTATACCAGAGTCTAATGGGGCACTACTTTATACCAGAGTCTTATGGGGCACTACTTTAAACCAGAGTCTAATGGGGCACTACTTTATACCAGAGTCTTATGGGGCCTGGTACACTACTTTATACCAGAGTCTTATGGGGCACTACTTTATACCAGAGTCTAATGGGGCCTGGTACACTACTTTATACCAGAGTCTAATGGGGCACTACTTTATACCAGAGTCTAATGGGGCCTGGTACACTACTTTATACCAGAGTCTTATGGGGCACTACTTTATACCAGAGTCTTATGGGACCTGGTACACTACTTTATACCAGAGTCTAATGGGGCACTACTTTATACCAGAGTCTAATGGGGCACTACTTTATACCAGAGTCTTATGGGGCACTACTTTATACCAGAGTCTAATGGGGCACTACTTTATCCCAGAGTCTTATGGTGCACTACTTTATACCAGAGTCTTATGGGGCACTACTTTATACCAGAGTCTAATGGGGCACTACTTTATCCCAGAGTCTTATGGGGCACTACTTTATACCAGAGTCTTATGGGGCCTGGTACACTACTTTATACCAGAGTCTAATGGGGCACTACTTTATACCAGAGTCTAATGGGGCACTACTTTATACCAGAGTCTTATGGGGCACTACTTTATACCAGAGTCTAATGGGGCACTACTTTATCCCAGAGTCTTATGGTGCACTACTTTATACCAGAGTCTAATGGGGCACTACTTTATACCAGAGTCTTATGGGGCACTACTTTATACCAGAGTCTTATGGGGCACTACTTTATACCAGAGTCTAATGGGACACTACTTTATACCAGAGTCTAATGGGGCCTGGTGCACTACTTTATACCAGAGTCTTATGGGGCACTACTTTATACCAGAGTCTAATGGGGCCTGGTACACTACTTTATACCAGAGTCTAATGGGGCACTACTTTATACCAGAGTCTAATGGGGCCTGGTACACTACTTTATACCAGAGTCTTATGGTGCACTACTTTATACGAGAGTCTTATGGGGCACTACTTTATACCAGAGTCTAATGGGGCACTACTTTATACCAGAGTCTAATGGGGCACTACTTTATACCAGAGTCTAATGGGGCACTACTTTATACCAGAGTCTAATGGTACACTACTTTATACCAGAGTCTTATGGTGCACTACTTTATACCAGAGTCTTATGGTACACTACTTTATACTAGAGTCTAATGGGGCACTACTTTATACCAGAGTCTTATGGTGCACTACTTTATACCAGAGTCTAATGGGGCCTGGTGCACTACTTTATACCAGAGTCTTATGGGGCACTACTTTATACCAGAGTCTAATGGGGCACTATTTTATACCAGAGTCTTATGGGACACTACTTTATACCAGAGTCTAATGGGACACTACTTTATACCAGAGTCTAATGGGGCCTGGTGCACTACTTTATACCAGAGTCTTATGGGGCACTACTTTATACCAGAGTCTAATGGGGCACTATTTTATACCAGAGTCTTATGGGACACTACTTTATACCAGAGTCTTATGGGACACTACTTTATACCAGAGTCTTATGGTGCACTACTTTATACCAGAGTCTTATGGGACACTACTTTATACCAGAGTCTAATGGGACACTACTTTATACCAGAGTCTAATGGGACACTACTTTATACCAGAGTCTAATGGGGCACTACTTTATACCAGAGTCTTATGGGGCACTACTTTATACCAGAGTCTAATGGGACACTACTTTATACCAGAGTCTAATGGGGCACTACTTTATACCAGAGTCTTATGGGGCACTACTTTATACCAGAGTCTAATGGGGCACTACTTTATACCAGAGTCTTATGGGGCCTGGTACACTACTTTATACCAGAGTCTTATGGGGCACTACTTTATACCAGAGTCTAATGGGGCCTGGTACACTACTTTATACCAGAGTCTAATGGGGCCTGGTACACTACTTTATACCAGAGTCTTATGGGGCACTACTTTATACCAGAGTCTTATGGGACCTGGTACACTACTTTATACCAGAGTCTAATGGGGCACTACTTTATACCAGAGTCTAATGGGGCACTACTTTATACCAGAGTCTTATGGGGCACTACTTTATACCAGAGTCTAATGGGGCACTACTTTATCCCAGAGTCTTATGGTGCACTACTTTATACCAGAGTCTTATGGGGCACTACTTTATACCAGAGTCTAATGGGGCACTACTTTATCCCAGAGTCTTATGGGGCACTACTTTATACCAGAGACTTATGGGGCCTGGTACACTACTTTATACCAGAGTCTAATGGGGCACTACTTTATACCAGAGTCTAATGGGGCACTACTTTATACCAGAGTCTTATGGGGCACTACTTTATACCAGAGTCTAATGGGGCACTACTTTATCCCAGAGTCTTATGGTGCACTACTTTATACCAGAGTCTAATGGGGCACTACTTTATACCAGAGTCTTATGGGGCACTACTTTATACCAGAGTCTTATGGGGCACTACTTTATACCAGAGTCTAATGGGACACTACTTTATACCAGAGTCTAATGGGGCCTGGTGCACTACTTTATACCAGAGTCTTATGGGGCACTACTTTATACCAGAGTCTAATGGGGCCTGGTACACTACTTTATACCAGAGTCTAATGGGGCACTACTTTATACCAGAGTCTAATGGGGCCTGGTACACTACTTTATACCAGAGTCTTATGGTGCACTACTTTATACGAGAGTCTTATGGGGCACTACTTTATACCAGAGTCTAATGGGGCACTACTTTATACCAGAGTCTAATGGGGCACTACTTTATACCAGAGTCTAATGGGGCACTACTTTATACCAGAGTCTAATGGGGCACTACTTTATACCAGAGTCTAATGGTACACTACTTTATACCAGAGTCTTATGGTGCACTACTTTATACCAGAGTCTTATGGTACACTACTTTATACTAGAGTCTAATGGGGCACTACTTTATACCAGAGTCTTATGGTGCACTACTTTATACCAGAGTCTAATGGGGCCTGGTGCACTACTTTATACCAGAGTCTTATGGGGCACTACTTTATACCAGAGTCTAATGGGGCACTATTTTATACCAGAGTCTTATGGGACACTACTTTATACCAGAGTCTAATGGGACACTACTTTATACCAGAGTCTAATGGGGCCTGGTGCACTACTTTATACCAGAGTCTTATGGGGCACTACTTTATACCAGAGTCTAATGGGGCACTATTTTATACCAGAGTCTTATGGGACACTACTTTATACCAGAGTCTTATGGGACACTACTTTATACCAGAGTCTTATGGTGCACTACTTTATACCAGAGTCTTATGGGACACTACTTTATACCAGAGTCTAATGGGACACTACTTTATACCAGAGTCTAATGGGACACTACTTTATACCAGAGTCTAATGGGGCACTACTTTATACCAGAGTCTTATGGGGCACTACTTTATACCAGAGTCTAATGGGACACTACTTTATACCAGAGTCTAATGGGGCACTACTTTATACCAGAGTCTTATGGGGCACTACTTTATACCAGAGTCTAATGGGGCACTACTTTATACCAGAGTCTTATGGTGCACTACTTTATACCATAGTCTTATAGGGCACTACTTTATACCAGAGTCTAATGGGGCACTACTTTATACCAGAGTCTTATGGGACACTACTTTATACCAGAGTCGTATGGGGTCTGGTACACTATAAATGGAATAGGGGCCCATTTGGGACACACCCTGTGGGTTGTTGAGTTTACAGAACCTACAGCCTCGTGTCGGTCTCCTGTTGCACATTTTATAGATTATCCAGTTGTTGTGGAAACAACTGTGTAGCAAAGAGAATGAATAATGAAATGGTAGAGAGGGAGAGGAAGGAGAGAGAGGGATGGAGGTAGAGGGAGAGAGAGGGATGGAGGTAGAGGGAGAGGAAGGAGAGAGATGGATGGAGGTAGAGGGAGAGGAAGGAGAGAGGGATGGAGGTAGAGGGAGAGGAAGGAGAGAGAGGGATGGAGGTAGAGGGAGAGGAAGGAGAGAGAGGGATGGAGGTAGAGGGAGAGGAAGGAGAGAGAGGGATGGAGGTAGAGGGAGAGGAGGGAGAGAGAGGGATGAGGTAGAGAGAGAGGGATGGAGGTAGAGGGAGAGGAAGGAGAGAGAGAAGGAGGTAGAGGGAGAGGAGGGAGAGATAGGGATGAGGTAGAGGGAGATGAGGGAGAGAGAGAGATGAGGTAGAGGGAGAGAAGGAGTGAGAGAGATGGATGAAGGTAGAGTGAGAGAAGGAGGGTGAGAGAGGGATGGATGTAGAGTGAGAGAAGGATGGAGAGAGATGGATGGAGGTAGAGTGAGAGAAGGAGGGAGTGACAGGGATGACAGGAGAGGGAGATGTATGCCCTCTAGTGGTTTTACAATGAGGTAAAAACAGTTAAAATCCTCCTCTACTGTCCTCTCCTCTCCCCACTCCCCTTCTCTCTCCTCTCCTCTTCCCTCCTCTCCTCTTCCCTCCTTTCCTCCTCTCCTCTCCTCTTCCCTCCTCCCTCCCCTCCTCTCCTCTCCTCTTCCCTCCTCTCCTCTCCCCTCCTCTCCTCTCTTCTTCCCTCCTCTCCTCTCCTCTCCTCCCTCCCCTTCTCTCCCTCTCTCTCTCCTCTCCTCTCCTCTTCCCTCATCTCCTCTCATCTTCCCTCCTCTCCTCTTCCCTCCTCTCCTCTCCTCTCCTCCCTCCCCTTCTCTCTCTCTCTCTCTCCTCTCTCTCCTCCACCCCCAGGTATGCATCCAAACCAGTAAGGGCTGACTCACAAGGCAGAGAGGGAAAAGACAGAAGAGAGAGAGAGGAGAGAGAGGAAAGAGGAGAGAGAGGACAGAGATACATAGAGAAGAGAGAGCTGCATGTTGTGCCCTGAAGCAGGTCACCATGTGTAAAGAGAGAACAGGAACATGCCTATATACCTCTATAAAGCAGGTCAACATGTGTGAAGAGAGAACAGCAACAGGCCTAGCTTATATACATATAAAGCTGGTCACTATGTGTAAAGAGAGAACAGCAACAGGCCTAGCTTATATACATATGAAGCAGATCCCCATGTCTGAAGAGAGAACAGCAACATGCCTAGTATATATACATATGAAGCAGGTCACCATGTGTGAAGAGAGAACAGCAACACGCCTAGTCTATATAGATATTACTGTTTTTGAACCATCATCTTTGATAGGCAAGAGAAATGCCATAATGTATTAATTCCAGCACGGGTGCAATTTACCTTTTGACCACTAGATGGCAGCAGTGTGTGTGCAACGTTTTAAACTGATCCAATGAACCTTTTCAAAATGTTGTATCAAGACTGCCCAAATGTGCCTAATGTGTTTATTAATAACTTTTCATTTTCATAACTGTGCACTCTCCTCAAACAAAAGCTTGACATTATTTCACGGTAATAGTTCCTGTAAATTGGACAGTGCACTTAGATTAACAGGAATGTAAGCTTTCTGCCCATATCAGATATGTCTATGTCCTGGGAAATGTTCTTGTTACTTACAACCTCATGCTAATCGTATTAGCCTACGTTAGTTCAACCTCATGCTAATCGCATTAGCCTACGTTAGCTCAACCTCATGCTAATCGCATTAGCCTACGTTAGCTCAACCTCATGCTAATCGTATTGGCCTACGTTAGCTCAACCTCATGCTAATCACATTAGCCTACGTTAGTTCAACCTCATGCTAATCGTATTGACCTACGTTAGTTCAACCTCATGCTAATCATATTGGCCTATGGTAGCTCAACCTCATGCTAATCGCATTAGCCTACGTTAGCTCAACCTCATGCTAATCGTATTGGCATACGTTAGCTCAACCTCATGCTAATCACATTAGCCTATGTTAGCTCAACCTCATGCTAATTATATTAGCCTACGTTAGTTCAACCTCATGCTAATCGTATTAGCCTATGTTAGCTCAACCGTCTCGCAGGGGACCCACCAATCCTGAATAAGTTTTTAAGTCATCAGTATTCTCCAGTAATATATTTGCGGACGCAACAGTAGGAGGTTCTAATACAAGGTGTTAGATGTCATGAGCAATTAATAGCCACAAATACCATAACTATTCTATGGGGAAGGGGGTATCAATACCATAACTATTCTCTGGGGAAGTGGGTATCAATACCATTATTATTCTTTGGGGAAGTGGGTATCAATACCATAACTATTCTCTGGGTTAGGGGGTATCAATACCATAACTATTCTCTGGGTTAGAGGGTATCAATACCATAACTATTCTCTGGGTTAGAGGGTATCAATACCATAACTATTCTCTGGGTTAGAGGGTATCAATACCATAACTATTATCTGGGTTAGGGGGTATCAATACCATAACTATTCTCTGGGTTAGGGGGTATCAATACCATAACTATTCTCTGGGTTAGGGGGTATCAATACCATAACTATTCTCATGGTTAGGGGGTATCAATACCATAACTATTCTCTGGGTTAGGGGGTATCAATACCATAACTATTCTCTGGGTTAGGGGGTATCAATACCATAACTATTCTCTGGGTTAGGGGGTATCAATACCATAACTATTCTCTGGGTTAGGGGGCATCAATACCATAACTATTCTCTGGGTTAGAGGGTTATCAATACCATAACTATTCTCTGGGTTAGGGGTTATCAATACCATAACTATTCTCTGGGTTAGAGGGTATCAATACCGTAACTATTCTCTGGGTTAGGGGGTATCAATACCATAACTATTCTCTGGGTTAGGGGGTATCAATATCAATACCATAACTATTCTCTGGGTTAGGGTGTATCAATACCATAACTATTCTCTGGGTTAGGGGGTATCAATATCATAACTATTCTCTGGGTTAGGGGGTATCAATACCGTAACTATTCTCTGGGTTAGGGGGTATCAATACCATAACTATTCTCTGGGTTAGGGGTTATCAATTCCATAACTATTCTCTGGGTTAGGGGGCATCAATACCATAACTATTCTCTGGGGAAGGGGGCATCAATCCCATAACTATTCTCTGGGTTAGAGGGTATCAATACCGTAACTATTCTCGTATACATTCAGATTGCTGGACGATACGGTATAATTAGTTGCACACAAGGTTCATAGTCTGTGTCTTGTGATAACACCCAAGGATGAACGTGAAGGAGATGGCATGGAGACCAGCATCACAAGGCCATAGAACGTACCGGATGGACGGTTCTGTACCCCAGTCCGAGTAGCATCAAGGGTGGTGTGAATTATTAAACAGTCTTCTTTATCTCTTCCCTGATCAAGTCAACAGGTTTTTAGGTGTCGTGGAACATAAGACTGATCATTGTTCCGGAGGAGGGACTGATGTATATTGACTAACACACACACACAGGAGGAGGAGGAGGGACTGATGTATATTGACTAACACACACACACACACGCACACACACACACACACACACACACACACACACACACACACACACACACACACACACACACACACACACACACACACACACACACACACACACACACACACACACACACACACACACACCAGGTCATGTCTGATTATTATACACCCACACATACTGATACCCACAGCACCCAGACAGACTGATACCCACAGCACCCAGACATAATGATACCCACAGCACCCAGACAGACTGATACCCACAGCACCCACACATAATGATACCCACAGCACCCAGACAGACTGATACCCACAGCACCCAGACAGACTGATACCCACAGCACCCAGACAGACTGATACCCACAGCACACAGACAGAGTGATACCAACAACACCCACACAGAGTGATACCCACAGCACCCAGACAGAGTGATACCCACAACACCCAGACAGACTGATACCCACAGCACCCAGGCAGACTGATACCCACAGCACCCAGACAGAGTGATACCCACAGCACCCAGACAGACTGATACCCACAACACCCAGACAGAGTGATATCCACAACACCCAGACAGACTGATACCCACAGCACCCAGACAGAGTGATACCCACAGCACCCAGACAGAGTGATACCCACATCACCCAGACAAAGTGATACCCACAACACCCAGACAGAGTGATACCCACAACACCCACACAGAGTGACACCCACAACACCCAGACAGAGTGATATCCACAACACCCAGAGTGATACCCACAACATCCAGACAGAGTGATACCCACAACACCCACACAGAGTGATACCCACAGCACCCAGACAGAGTGATATCCACAACACCCACACAGAGTGATACCCACAGCACCCACACAGAGTGAAAACAACAGTACCCAGACAGAGTGATACTCACAACACCCAGACAGAGTGATACCCACAGTACCCAGACAGACTGATACCCACAGTACCCAGACAGACTGATACCCACAGCACCCAGACAGAGTGATATCCACAACACCCAGACAGAGTGATACCCACAACACCCAGACAGACTGATACCCACAGCACCCACACAGACTGATACCCACAACACCCAGACAGACTGATACCCACAGCACCCAGACAGACTGATACCCACAGCAGACCAGACAGACTGATACCCACAGCACCCACACAGAGTGAAAACAACAGTACCCAGACAGAGTGATACCCACAACACCCAGACAGACTGATACCCACAGCACCCAGACAGACTGATACCCACAGCACCCAGACAGACTGATACCCACAGCACCCACACAGAGTGAAAACAACAGTACCCAGACAGAGTGATACCCACAACACCCAGACAGACTGATACCCACAGCACCCAGACAGACTGATACCCACAACACCCAGACAGAGTGATACCCACTTGGGGGCCTCTTATTTCTCAGACACCAGGTTTTTCCACTATGTCCCTTTATCTCAGTGTGTGTGTGTGTGTGTGTGTGTGTGTGTGTGTGTGTGTGTGTGTGTGTGTGTGTGTGTGTGTGTGTGTGTGTGTGTGTGTGTGTGTGTGTGTGTGTGTGTGTGTGTGTGTGTGTGTGTGTATGTGTGTGTATGTGTGTGTGTGTGTGTGTGTGTGTGTGTGTGTGTGTGTGTGTGTGTGTGTGTGTGTGTGTACAGAGACAAAGAGAGCAGATGTGCCCAACCAACATCAACTGTTGACAGGTACAACTCAGAACAACACTGTAATCAATGCTACAGGTCATCAACAGTTAGAGATCGGTGGTCGGCAGAGGCTCCGACCCAAATGACAGAGAGACATCTCTAGACCATCTGGCCTGAGGAAATGATAGTCTCTACTGTTATTCTTAGAGTGTGTTTACTGTCATTATCCCCCTCACTCTGACACCCTAAAAGCAGATCCTGTCAGACCCTGTTATCCAAGGAGACGGTCACTATATCTGGATGTTGAGTCTACTGTTTCCATGTTAAATGGGCAGCCTTTTCCAAAGCAACGTGACATTTTGTTATAAAACATTTACCCCCTTCGCTCTACAGTAACTAACACATTTACATTGACCCCCTTCCCTCTACAGTAACTAACACATTTACATTGACCCCTTCCCTCTACAGTAACTAACACATTGACCCCCTTCCCTCTACAGTAACTAACACATGTACATGTCTTAATGACCACTACAGTAACTAACACATTTACATCGACCCCCTTCCCTCTACAGTAACTAACACATTTACATTGACCCCATCTCTTCCCTCTACAGTAACCAACACATTTACATTGAGCCCCTTACCTCTACAGTAACTAACACATTTACATTGACCCCATCTCTTCCCTCTACAGTAACCAACACATTTACATTGACCCCCTTCCCTCTACAGTAACTAACACATTGACCCCCTTCCCTCTACAGTAACTAACACATTGACCCCCTTCCCTCTACAGTAACTAACACATTTACATTGACCCCCTTCCCTCTACAGTAACTAACACATTGACCCCCTTCCCTCTACAGTAACTAACACATGTACATGTCTTAATGACCACTACAGTAACTAACACATTTACATCGACCCCCTTCCCTCTACAGTAACTAACACATTTACATTGACCCCATCTCTTCCCTCTACAGTAACTAACACATTTACATTGACCCCCTTCCCTCTACAGTAACTAACACATTTACCCCCTTCCCTCTACAGTAACTAACACATGTCCCCCACAATAACTAACACATACATTGACCCCCTTCCCTCTACAGTAACTAACACATTTACATCGACCCCCTTCCCTCTACAGTAACTAACACATCGACCCCCTTCCCTCTACAGTAACTAACACATTGACCCCCTTCCCTCTACAGTAACTAACACATGTACATGTCTTAATGACCACTACAGTAACTAACACATTTACATCGACCCCCTTCACTCTACAGTAACTAACACATTTACATTGACCCCCTTCCCTCTACAGTAACTAACACATTTACATTGACCCCATCTCTTCCCTCTACAGTAACTAACACATGTACATGTCTTAATGACCACCACAGTAACTAACACATTGACCCCCTTCCCTCTACAGTAACTAACACATGTACATGTCTTAATGACCACTACAGTAACTAACACATGTACATGTCTTAATGACCACCACAGGCCCGGTCCACATCTGTTCATCAGGAACATGTCATTACCTCCCAAGATGCATAGCAACATCAGATGCCATATGTTACAGATACAGGTACGCCGTGTGTGTTTCTCTCCTTCTCCACCTACGCACAGGTGGCAATCATCATTCCCTAATCAGTCGCCAATCAGGTGCTAATCAGACGACACACCTGCTCCTTTCCCCTTGCTGTGATATGGCCTACAGCACCAAGGGAAGGAGAGAGAGGCTGTGATATGGTCTACAGTACCAAGGGAAGGAGAGAGAGGCTGTGATATGGCCTATAGTACCAAGGGAAGGAGAGAGAGGCTGTGATATGGCCTATAGTACCAAGGGAAGGAGAGAGAGAGAGGCTGTGATATGGCCTATAGTACCAAGGGAAGGAGAGAGAGGCTGTGATATGGCCTATAGTACCAAGGGAAGGAGAGAGAGAGAGGCTGTGATATGGCCTATAGTACCAAGGGAAGGAGAGAGAGGCTGTGATATGGCCTACAGCACCAAGGGAAGGAGAGAGAGGCTGTGATATGGTCTACAGTACCAAGGGAAGGAGAGAGAGGCTGTGATATGGTCTATAGTACCAAGGGAAGGAGAGAGGCTGTGATATGGTCTATAGTACCAAGGGAAGGAGAGAGAGGCTGTGATATGGCCTATAGTACCAAGGGAAGGAGAGAGAGGCTGTGATATGGTCTATAGTACCAAGGGAAGGAGAGAGAGGCTGTGATATGGTCTATAGTACCAAGGGAAGGAGAGAGAGGCTGTGATATGGTCTATAGTACCAAGGGAAGGAGAGAGAGGCTGTGATATGGTCTATAGTACCAAGGGAAGGAAGGAGAGAGAGGCTGTGATATGGTCTATAGAACCAAGGGAAGGAGAGAGAGGCTGTGATATGGTCTATAGTACCAAGGGAAGGAGAGAGAGGCTGTGATATGGCCTACAGTACCAAGGGAAGGAGAGAGAGGCTGTGATATGGTCTATAGTACCAAGGGAAGGAGAGAGAGGCTGTGATATGGTCTATAGTACCAAGGGAAGGAGAGAGAGGCTGTGATATGGCCTATAGTACCAAGGGAAGGAGAGAGAGGCTGTGATATGGTCTATAGTACCAAGGGAAGGAGAGAGAGGCTGTGATATGGCCTACAGTACCAAGGGAAGGAGAGAGAGGCTGTGCTATGGTCTATAGTACCAAGGGAAGGAGAGAGGAGAGAGAGGCTGTGATATGGCCTATAGTACCAAGGGAAGGAGAGAGAGGCTGTGATATGGTCTACAGTACCAAGGGAAGGAGAGAGAGGCTGTGATATGGTCTATAGCACCAAGGGAAGGAGAGAGAGGCTGTGATATGGTCTATAGTACCAAGGGAAGGAGAGAGAGGCTGTGATATGGTCTACAGTACCAAGGGAAGGAGAGAGAGCTGTGATATGGCCTATAGTACCAAGGGAAGGAGAGAGAGGCTGTGATATGGTCTACAGTACCAAGGGAAGGAGAGGGCTGTGATATGGTCTATAGTACCAAGGGAAGGAGAGAGGGCTGTGATATGGCCTATAGTACCAAGGGGAAGGAGAGAGAGGCTGTGATATGGCCTACAGTACCAAGGGAAGGAGAGAGAGAGAGGCTGTGATATGGCCTACAGTACCAAGGGAAGGAGAGAGAGGCTGTGATATGGTCTATAGTACCAGGGGAAGGAGAGAGAGGCTGTGATATGGTCTATAGTACCAAGGGAAGGAGAGAGAGGCTGTGATATGGCCTATAGTACCAAGGGAAGGAGAGAGAGGCTGTGATATGGTCTATAGTACCAAGGGAAGGAGAGAGAGGCTGTGATATGGTCTATAGTACCAAGGGAAGGAGAGAGAGAGAGGCTGTGATATGGCCTACAGTACCAAGGGAAGGAGAGAGAGAGAGAGGCTGTGATATGGCCTACAGCACCAAGGGAAGGAGAGAGAGGCTGTGATATGGTCTACAGTACCAAGGGAAGGAGAGAGGCTGTGATATGGTCTATAGTACCAAGGGAAGGAGAGAGAGGCTGTGATATGGCCTATAGTACCAAGGGAAGGAGAGAGAGAGAGGCTGTGATATGGCCTACAGTACCAAGGGAAGGAGAGAGAGAGAGGCTGTGATATGGTCTACATTACCAAGGGAAGGAGAGAGAGGCTGTGATATGGTCTATAGTACCAAGGGAAGGAGAGAGAGGCTGTGATATGGTCTATAGTACCAAGGGAAGGAGAGAGAGGCTGTGATATGGCCTATAGTACCAAGGGAAGGAGAGAGAGGCTGTGATATGGTCTATAGTACCAAGGGAAGGAGAGAGAGCTGTGATATGGTCTATAGTACCAAGGGAAGGAGAGAGAGGCTGTGATATGGCCTATAGTACCAAGGGAAGGAGAGAGGCTGTGATATGGTCTATAGTACCAAGGGAAGGAGAGAGAGGCTGTGATATGGCCTACAGTACCAAGGGAAGGAGAGAGGGCTGTGCTATGGTCTATAGTACCAAGGGAAGGAGAGAGGAGAGAGAGGCTGTGATATGGCCTATAGTACCAAGGGAAGGAGAGAGAGGCTGTGATATGGTCTATAGTACCAAGGGAAGGAGAGAGGGCTGTGATATGGTCTACAGTACCAAGGGAAGGAGAGAGAGGCTGTGATATGGTCTATAGCACCAAGGGAAGGAGAGAGGGCTGTGATATGGTCTATAGTACCAAGGGAAGGAGAGAGAGGCTGTGATATGGTCCACAGTACCAAGGGAAGGAGAGAGAGGCTGTGATATGGCCTATAGTACCAAGGGAAGGAGAGAGAGGCTGTGATATGGTCTACAGTACCAAGGGAAGGAGAGAGGCTGTGATATGGTCTATAGTACCAAGGGAAGGAGAGAGAGGCTGTGATATGGCCTATAGTACCAAGGGAAGGAGAGAGAGAGAGGCTGTGATATGGCCTACAGTACCAAGGGAAGGAGAGAGAGAGAGGCTGTGATATGGCCTACAGTACCAAGGGAAGGAGAGAGAGGCTGTGATATGGTCTATAGTACCAGGGGAAGGAGAGAGAGGCTGTGATATGGTCTATAGTACCAAGGGAAGGAGAGAGAGGCTGTGATATGGCCTATAGTACCAAGGGAAGGAGAGAGAGGCTGTGATATGGTCTATAGTACCAAGGGAAGGAGAGAGAGGCTGTGATATGGTCTATAGTACCAAGGGAAGGAGAGAGAGGCTGTGATATGGCCTATAGTACCAAGGGAAGGAGAGAGAGGCTGTGATATGGTCTATAGTACCAAGGGAAGGAGAGAGAGGCTGTGATATGGTCTATAGTACCAAGGGAAGGAGAGAGAGGCTGTGATATGGTCTATAGTACCAAGGGAAGGAAGGAGAGAGGGCTGTGATATGGTCTATAGAACCAAGGGAAGGAGAGAGAGGCTGTGATATGGTCTATAGTACCAAGGGAAGGAGAGAGAGGCTGTGATATGGCCTACAGTACCAAGGGAAGGAGAGAGAGGCTGTGATATGGTCTATAGTACCAAGGGAAGGAGAGAGAGGCTGTGATATGGTCTATAGTACCAAGGGAAGGAGAGAGAGGCTGTGATATGGCCTATAGTACCAAGGGAAGGAGAGAGAGGCTGTGATATGGTCTATAGTACCAAGGGAAGGAGAGAGAGGCTGTGATATGGCCTACAGTACCAAGGGAAGGAGAGAGAGGCTGTGCTATGGTCTATAGTACCAAGGGAAGGAGAGAGGAGAGAGAGGCTGTGATATGGCCTATAGTACCAAGGGAAGGAGAGAGAGGCTGTGATATGGTCTACAGTACCAAGGGAAGGAGAGAGAGGCTGTGATATGGTCTATAGCACCAAGGGAAGGAGAGAGAGGCTGTGATATGGCCTATAGTACCAAGGGAAGGAGAGAGAGGCTGTGATATGGTCTATAGTACCAAGGGAAGGAGAGAGAGGCTGTGATATGGTCTATAGTACCAAGGGAAGGAGAGAGAGGCTGTGATATGGCCTATAGTACCAAGGGAAGGAGAGAGAGGCTGTGATATGGTCTATAGTACCAAGGGAAGGAGAGAGAGGCTGTGATATGGCCTACAGTACCAAGGGAAGGAGAGAGGGCTGTGCTATGGTCTATAGTACCAAGGGAAGGAGAGAGGAGAGAGAGGCTGTGATATGGCCTATAGTACCAAGGGAAGGAGAGAGAGGCTGTGATATGGTCTACAGTACCAAGGGAAGGAGAGAGAGGCTGTGATATGGTCTATAGCACCAAGGGAAGGAGAGAGAGGCTGTGATATGGTCTATAGTACCAAGGGAAGGAGAGAGAGGCTGTGATATGGTCCACAGTACCAAGGGAAGGAGAGAGAGGCTGTGATATGGCCTATAGTACCAAGGGAAGGAGAGAGAGGCTGTGATATGGTCTACAGTACCAAGGGAAGGAGAGAGAGGCTGTGATATGGCCTATAGTACCAAGGGAAGGAGAGAGAGGCTGTGATATGGCCTATAGTACCAAGGGAAGGAGAGAGAGAGGCTGTGATATGGCCTATAGTACCAAGGGAAGGAGAGAGAGAGAGGCTGTGATATGGCCTACAGTACCAAGGGAAGGAGAGAGAGGCTGTGATATGGTCTATAGTACCAGGGAAGGAGAGAGAGAGGCTGTGATATGGTCTATAGTACCAAGGGAAGGAGAGAGAGGCTGTGATATGGCCTATAGTACCAAGGGAAGGAGAGAGAGGCTGTGATATGGTCTATAGTACCAAGGGAAGGAGAGAGAGGCTGTGATATGGTCTATAGTACCAAGGGAAGGAGAGAGAGGCTGTGATATGGCCTATAGTACCAAGGGAAGGAGAGAGAGGCTGTGATATGGTCTATAGTACCAAGGGAAGGAGAGAGAGGCTGTGATATGGTCTATAGTACCAAGGGAAGGAGAGAGAGGCTGTGATATGGTCTATAGTACCAAGGGAAGGAAGGAGAGAGAGGCTGTGATATGGTCTATAGAACCAAGGGAAGGAGAGAGAGGCTGTGATATGGTCTATAGTACCAAGGGAAGGAGAGAGAGGCTGTGATATGGCCTACAGTACCAAGGGAAGGAGAGAGAGGCTGTGATATGGTCTATAGTACCAAGGGAAGGAGAGAGAGGCTGTGATATGGTCTATAGTACCAAGGGAAGGAGAGAGAGGCTGTGATATGGCCTATAGTACCAAGGGAAGGAGAGAGAGGCTGTGATATGGTCTATAGTACCAAGGGAAGGAGAGAGAGGCTGTGATATGGCCTACAGTACCAAGGGAAGGAGAGAGAGGCTGTGCTATGGTCTATAGTACCAAGGGAAGGAGAGAGGAGAGAGAGGCTGTGATATGGCCTATAGTACCAAGGGAAGGAGAGAGAGGCTGTGATATGGTCTACAGTACCAAGGGAAGGAGAGAGAGGCTGTGATATGGTCTATAGCACCAAGGGAAGGAGAGAGAGGCTGTGATATGGTCTATAGTACCAAGGGAAGGAGAGAGAGGCTGTGATATGGTCCACAGTACCAAGGGAAGGAGAGAGATATCCAGACTCTCATTCCCAGCCAAACTGGATCTGAGCTGGTTAGAGCATCTCCCACGGTGGCTCTTAACTCCCTGACACATGTGGGCTGACTACACAGACAGCACAGACACCCCCAGTACATTACATTACAGTATTTCAGATACTCAACCAGGCAGGTTTGTGTTGAGATGTGGAGTGCTGCTGGAACGCAGACAGATAAGGCCTAAAGAGGAGACTATAGGGACTCTAAAGAGGAGACTATAGGGACTCTAAAGAGGAGACTATAGGGACTCTAAAGAGGAGACTATATGGACTCTAAAGAGGAGACTATAGGGACTCTAAAGACTCTAAAGAGGAGACTATAGGGACTCTAAAGAGGAGACTATAAAGGGACTCTAAAGAGGAGACTATAGGGACTCTAAAGAGGAGACTATAGGGACTCTAAAGAGGAGACGATAGGGACTCTAAAGAGGAGACTATAGGGACTCTAAAGAGGAGACTATAGGGACTCTAAAGAGGAGACTATAGGGACTCTAAAGAGGAGACTATAGGGACTCTAAAGAGGAGACTATAGGGACTCTAAAGAGGAGACTATAGGGACTCTAAAGAGGAGACTATAGGGACTCTAAAGAGGAGACTATAGGGACTCTAAAGAGGAGACTATAGGGACTCTAAAGAGGAGACTATAGGGACTCTAAAGAGGAGACTATAGGGACTCTAAAGAGGAGACTATAGGGACTCTAAAGAGGAGACTATAGGGACTCTAAAGAGGAGACTATAGGGACTCTAAAGAGGAGACTATAGGGACTCTAAAGAGGAGACTATAGGGACTCTAAAGAGGAGACTATAGGGACTCTAAAGAGGAGACTATAGGGACTCTAAAGAGGAGACTATAGGGACTCTAAAGAGGAGACTATAGGGACTCTAAAGAGGAGACTATAGGGACTCTAAAGAGGAGACTATAGGGACTCTAAAGAGGAGACTATAGGGACTCTAAAGAGGAGACTATAGGGACTCTAAAGAGGAGACTATAGGTACTCTAAAGAGGAGACTATAGGGACTCTAAAGAGGAGACTATAGGGACTCTAAAGAGGAGACTATAGGGACTCTAAAGAGGAGACTATAGGGACTCTAAAGAGGAGACTATAGGGACTCTAAAGAGGAGACTATAGGGACTCTAAAGAGGAGACTATAGGGACTCTAAAGAGGAGACTATAGGGACTCTAAAGAGGAGACTATAGGGACTCTAAAGAGGAGACTATAGGGACTCTAAAGAGGAGACTATAGGGACTCTAAAGAGGAGACTATAGGGACTCTAAAGAGGAGACTATAGGGACTCTAAAGAGGAGACTATAGGGACTCTAAAGAGGAGACTATAGGGACTCTAAAGAGGAGACTATAGGGACTCTAAAGAGGAGACTATAGGGACTCTAAAGAGGAGACTATAGGTACTCTAAAGAGGAGACTATAGGGACTCTAAAGAGGAGACTATAGGGACTCTAAAGAGGAGACTATAGGGACTCTAAAGAGGAGACTATAGGGACTCTAAAGAGGAGACTATAGGGACTCTAAAGAGGAGACTATAGGGACTCTAAAGAGGAGACTATAGGGACTCTAAAGAGGAGACTATAGGGACTCTAAAGAGGAGACTATAGGGACTCTAAAGAGGAGACTATAGGGACTCTAAAGAGGAGACTATAGGGACTCTAAAGAGGAGACTATAGGGACTCTAAAGAGGAGACTATAGGGACTCTAAAGAGGAGACTATAGGGACTCTAAAGAGGAGACTATAGGGACTCTAAAGAGGAGACTATAGGGACTCTAAAGAGGAGACTATAGGGACTCTAAAGAGGAGACTATAGGAACTCTAAAGAGGAGACTATAGGGACTCTAAAGAGGAGACTATAGGGACTCTAAAGAGGAGACTATAGGGACTCTAAAGAGGAGACTATAGGGACTCTAAAGAGGAGACTATAGGGACTCTAAAGAGGAGACTATAGGGACTCTAAAGAGGAGACTATAGGGACACTCTAAAGAGGAGACTAAAGGGACTCTAAAGAGGAGACTATAGGGACTCTAAAGAGGAGACTAAAGGGACTCTAAAGAGGAGACGATAGGGACTCTAAAGAGGAGACTATAGGGACTCTAAAGAGGAGACGATAGGGACTCTAAAGAGGAGACTATAGGGACTCTAAAGAGGAGACTATAGGGACTCTAAAGAGGAGACTATAGGGACTCTAAAGAGGAGACTATAGGGACTCTAAAGAGGAGACTATAGGGACTCTAAAGAGGAGACTATAGGGACTCTAAAGAGGAGACTATAGGGACTCTAAAGAGGAGACTATAGGGACTATAGGGACTCTAAAGAGGAGACTATAGGGACTCTAAAGAGGAGACTATAGGGACTCTAAAGAGGAGACTATAGGGACTATAAAGAGGAGACTATAGGGACTCTAAAGAGGAGACTATAGGGACTCTAAAGAGGAGACTATATGGACTCTAAAGAGGAGACTATAGGGACTCTAAAGAGGAGACTATAGGGACTCTAAAGAGGAGACTATAGGGACTCTAAAGAGGAGACTATAGGGACTCTAAAGAGGAGACTATAGGGACTCTAAAGAGGAGACTATAGGGACTCTAAAGAGGAGACTATAGGGACTCTAAAGAGGAGACTATAGGGACTCTAAAGAGGAGACTATAGGGACTCTAAAGAGGAGACTATAGGGACTCTAAAGAGGAGACTATAGGGACTCTAAAGAGGAGACTATAGGGACTAAAGAGGAGACTATAGGGACTCTAAAGAGGAGACTATAGGGACTCTAAAGAGGAGACTATATGAACTCTAAAGAGGAGACTATAGGGACTAAAGATGAGACTATATAAACTCTAAAGAGGAGACTATAGGGACTGAAGAGGAGACTATATGGACTCTAAAGAGGAGACTATAGGGACTAAAGAGGAGACTATAGGGACTCTAAAGAGGAGACTATAGGGACTCTAAAGAGGAGACTATAGGGTCTCTAAAGAGGAGACTATAGGGTCTCTAAAGAGGAGACTATAGGGACTCTAAAGAGGAGACTATAGGGACTCTAAATATAGTCTACCTGCCTCTAACCACTAGGCTACCCTTCTTCTAACCACTAGGCTACCTGCCTCTAACCACTAGGCTACCCTGCCTCTAACCACTAGGCTACCCTGCCTCTAACCACTAGGCTACCTGCCTCTAACCACTAGGCTACCCTGCCTCTAACCACTAGGCTGCCTGCCACTCCATATAAGGGAGGTGTAGCATTGCAGGGAGTAGTATTGGTATCGGTAGAGCCTAAGGTCATCCATAATGGCTAACCACCTCCAAGAGGTGGATAAAGGGTTGATAGTTTGAGGGGCTTCTGCTTTTGCTGCAATAGGGGCCTATTGTTACTGCGGTTGGGTTCCTTTGTGCTGAACTACTTTAAGACCCCGCGACTGGTCTGTAAACACGGTGTATGTCTCAAATGGCTCCCTTTTCCCTATATAGTGTCCTTGGGGACCTGGGCAACAGTGGAGCACATTACAGGGAACATGGTGCCATTTGGGATGCAGGCATGTAGTTCTGCAGGTTCCATTATGCTGACTGACTGGGTAAGCTGCTGTGGAAGTGGGACTGATTCTGTTGTTCTGAACAAATGGATAGATTGGGAGAGAGGGAGAAAGAGTGTGGGGAGAGAGAGATAGAGACAGAGAGGAGACCTGAGAGAGAACCACTAGGATAGAATGAGAGAGAGACAGAAAGAGAGAGAGAGAGAGAGAGAACCAGAGAGAGAGAGAGAGAGAGAGAGAGAGAGGGGGACATAGACAGAGACAGACAGGCAGATACCTGCCTATAATATAGGCTATATGCCTCTAATACTAGAGAGAGAGAGAGAGAGAACCAGAGGGAGAGAGAGAGACCAGTGAGGCAGAGAGCCAGATATAGAGGGAGAGAGAGAGAGAGAGGGAGAGAGAGAGAGAGTAGAGGCAGAGGAGAGAGAGAGAGGCAGAAGAGAGAGAGAAGAGGTGGAGACAGAGAGACAGAGAAAGAGAGAGGGGACAGAGAGAGAGACAGAGAAAGAGAGGAGAGAGAGGGAGATAGAGAGAGAGAGAGAGAGAGAGAGAGAGAGGTAGAGAGACAGAGAAAGAGAGAGGGGACAGAG
This sequence comes from Oncorhynchus masou masou, assembly GCF_036934945.1. Classification (NCBI taxonomy): domain Eukaryota; kingdom Metazoa; phylum Chordata; class Actinopteri; order Salmoniformes; family Salmonidae; genus Oncorhynchus; species Oncorhynchus masou. The sequence goes on along the minus strand of NC_088238.1, from coordinate 6,769,437 downwards.
AGAGAGACAGAGACAGAGACAGAGAGACAGATGAGACAGATAGCTGGGAGAGATAGAGAGAGGGATAGGGGAGATAGAGATAGGGGGGAGGGGGAGATAGAGAGAGAGGGAGTGGAGAGATAGACAGAGGGGGGATAGAGAGAGAGAGGGGGAGGGGGAGATAGAGAGAAAGGGGGTGGAGAGATAGACAGAGGGGGGATAGAGAGAGAGGGGGTGGAGAGAGAGAGGGGGAGGGGGAGATAGAGAGAAAGGGGGTGGAGAGATAGACAGAGGGGGGATAGAGAGAGAGACAAAGAGAGAGTACAATAGGATGATAAGAGAAGAAACAACGATCCCTCCAGGAGAAGAATCCTTCTGACATGCATCTGTAAATAGTCTCCTCAGTGAATCACCTCAACACAATGCAAGGTGAGTGAGGCATGGTGAACACGTGTGTGTGTGTGTGTGTGTGTGTGTGTGTGTGTGTGTGTGTGTGTGTGTGTGTGTGTGTGTGTGTGTGTGTGTGTGTGTGTGTGTGTGTGTGTGTGTGTGTGTGTGTGTGTGTGTGTGTGTGTGTGTGTGTGTGTGTGTGTGTGTGTGTGTGTGTGTGTGTGTGTGTGTGTGTGTGTGTGTGTGTGTTTATTTGTTAAACAAATAAAAAGTAGGATGGATCAAGATCGATACTGATAAAATGAGGAGAGAAAGAGAGGGAAGGAGAGAGAGACCTGGAGATGAAAGACCAGAGAAATAGATTGATAGACTGATGGAAAGATCCGGAGAGAGACCTGGAGATGAAGACCCAGAGATATAACTCCTAAACAGAGAGTACACAGTGGCAGAATACCTGTCCACTGTGACTGACCCAAAATTTAGGAAAGCTTTGACTATGTACAGACTCAGTGAGCATAGCCTTGCTATTGAGAAAGGCCGCCGTAGGCAGACATGGCTCTCAAGAGAAGACAGGCTATGTGCTCACTGCCCACAAAATGAGGTGGAAACTGAGCTGCACTTCCTAACCTCCTGCCCAATGCATGACCATATTAGAGAGACATATTTCCCTCAGATTACACAGATCCACAAAGAATTCGAAAACAAATCCAATTTTGATAAGCTCCCATATCTACTGGGTGAAATACCACAGTGTTCCATCACAGCAGCAAGATTTGTGACCTGTTGCCACAAGAAAAGGTCAACCAGTGATGAACAAACACCATTGTGAATACAACCCATATTTATGCTTATTTATTTTCCCATTTGTACTTTAACCATGTGTACATCGTTACCTCACTGTGTACAGTGCTGTGAACAAGTCTTTGCCCACTTCCTGATTGCTTTTTTTTTCTTCACATTTGTCACATTTAAATGTGTCACGCCCTGACCTCAGAGAGCCATTTTATTTCTCTATTTGGTTAGGTCAGGTTGTGATTTGGGTGGGCAAATCTAGTTTTTCTATTTCTTTGTTAGGCCGGGTATGGTTCCCAATCAGAGGCAGCTGTCTATTGTTGTCTCTGAGTGGGGATCATACTTAGGCAGCCCTTTTTTCCATCTTTAGTTGTGGGATTTTGTTTGTGTGTAGTTGCTTTCTGCACTGCATGTAGCTTTACGTTCGTGTTTGTATTTTGTTGTTTTTTCGGCGTCATTTAAATAAAAGTAAAATGTACGCCTACAACGCTGCACCTTGGTCCAATCCATCTTTCAACGGACGTGAGTAAACCTTTCAGATCATCAAACACATTTTAAAATTACACAAAGATAACCCAAGTAAACACAACATGCCGTTTAAGTGATAATTGTATTTATTTAGGGAAAAAAAAGATATCCGGACCTTCATGGCCCTATGTGACAAAGTAATTGCCCCCTGAACCTAATAACTGGTTGTGCCACCCTCTGCAGCAATCCAGCGTTGGCGATAACTGGCATTTAGTCTTTCACATCGCTGAGGACTTTTGGCAAACTCTTCTTTGCAGAATAGTTTTTATTCAGCCACATTGGAGGGTTTTTGAGCCTGAACCACCTTTTTAAGGTCACGCCACAGCATCTCGATCGGATTCAAGTCCGGACTTTGACTAGGCCAGTCCAAAACCTTTTTTTTTTGTTATTTTTTTTAAGTCGTTCAGAGATGGATTTGCTGGTGTGTTTTGGATCATTGTCCTGCTGCAGAACCCAAGTGCGCTTCAGCTTGAGATCACGAACTGATGGCTGGACATTCTCCTTCAGGATGTCTTGGCAGAGAGCAGAACTCACACTTCAGAGAGCACTAGACCAGGTAATAATAACAACCTCTACAGGTATGTATAGAACTAGACCAGGTAATAATAACAACCTCTACAGGTATGTATAGTACTATAGGTAATAATAACAACCTCTACAGGTATGTATAGTACTATAGGTAATAGTAACAACCTCTACAGGTATGTATAGTACTATAGGTAATAATAACAACCTCTACAGGTATGTATAGTACTATAGGTAATAATAACAACCTCTACAGGTATGTATAGTACTACAGGTAATAATAACAACCTCTACGGGTATGTAGAGTACTATAGGTAATAATAACAACCTCTACAGGTATGTATAGTACTATAGGTAATAATAACAACCTCTACAGGTATGTATAGTACTACAGGTAATAATAACAACCTCTACAGGTATGTAGAGTACTATAGGTAATAATAACAACCTCTACAGGTATGTATAGTACTATAGGTAATAATAACAACCTCTACAGGTATGTATAGAACTAAACCAGGTAATAATAACAACCTCTACAGGTATGTATAGAACTACAGGTAATAATAACAACCTCTACAGGTATGTATAGTACTATAGGTAATAATAACAACCTCTACAGGTATGTACAGTACTATAGGTAATAATAACAACCTCTACAGGTATGTATAGTACTATAGGTAATAATAACAACCTCTACGGGTATGTAGAGTACTATAGGTAATAATAACAACCTCTACAGGTATGTATAGTACTATAGGTAATAATAACAACCTCTACAGGTATGTATAGTACTACAGGTAATAATAACAACCTCTACAGGTATGTAGAGTACTATAGGTAATAATAACAACCTCTACAGGTATGTATAGTACTATAGGTAATAATAACAACCTCTACAGGTATGTATAGAACTAAACCAGGTAATAATAACAACCTCTACAGGTATGTATAGAACTACAGGTAATAATAACAACCTCTACAGGTATGTATAGTAATATAGGTAATAATAACAACCTCTACAGGTGTGTATAGAACTATAGGTAATAATAACAACCTCTACAGGTATGTATAGTACTATAGGTAATAATAACAACCTCTACAGGTATGTATAGTACTATAGGTAATAATAACAACCTCTACAGGTATGTATAGTACTATAGGTAATAATAACAACCTCTACAGGTATGTATAGTACTATAGGTAATAATAACAACCTCTACAGGTGTGTATAGAACTATAGGTAATAATAACAACCTCTACAGGTATGTATAGAACTAAACCAGGTAATAATAACAACCTCTACAGGTATGTATAGAACTACAGGTAATAATAACAACCTCTACAGGTATGTATAGTACTATAGGTAATAATAACAACCTCTACAGGTATGTATAGTACTATAGGTAATAATAACAACCTCTACAGGTATGTATAGAACTACAGGTAATAATAACAACCTCTACAGGTATGTATAGAACTAAACCAGGTAATAATAACAACCTCTACAGGTATCTGAGACACTCTGTGGAGATGTAGCATCTAATAGAAAAGTACTTCACCACAAAGGAGGAATCAGTGTAATTATGGGATGTGGCTTGCTGTGTCTAAGGTAATGGGTCTGCAGTGGTATCTAGTATGGGACCTGTGTTGATGCCTTACAGCTGCTCCTCTCTCCGTGACACTGTGTATTATTACACTGAACTGGCCATCTGCCATGACACTGTGTATTATTACACTGAACTGGCCATCTGCCATGACACTATGTATTATTACACCGAACTGGCCATCTGCCATGACACTGTGTATTACTACACCGAACTGGCCATCTGCCATGACACTGTGTATTATTACACCGAACTGGCCATCTGCCATGACACTGTGTATTATTACACTGAACTGGCCATCTGCCATGACACTGTGTATTATTACACTGAACTGGCCAACTGCCATGACACTGTGTATTATTACACCGAACTGGCCATCTGCCATGACACTGTGTATTACTACACTGAACTGGCCATCTGCCATGACACTGTGTATTATTACACTGAACTGGCCAACTGCCATGACACTGTGTATTATTACACCGCACTGGCCATCTGCCATGACACTGTGTATTACTACACCGAACTGGCCATCTGCCATGACACTGTGTATTATTACACCGAACTGGCCATCTGCCATGACACTGTGTATTATTACACCGAACTGGCCATCTGCCATGACACTGTGTATTATTACACTGAACTGGCCATCTGCCATGACACTGTGTATTATTACACCGAACTGGCCATCTGCCATGACACTGTGTATTATTACACCGAACTGGCCATCTGCCATGACACTGTGTATTATTACACCGAACTGGCCATCTGCCATGACACTGTGTATTATTACACCGAACTGGCCATCTGCCATGACACTGTGTATTATTACACTGAACTGGCCATCTGCCATGACACTGTGTATTATTACACCGAACTGGCCATCTGCCATGACACTGTGTATTATTACACTGAACTGGCCATCTGCCATGACACTGTGTATTATTACACCGAACTGGCCATCTGCCATGACACTGTGTATTATTACACCGAACTGGCCATCTGCCATGACACTGTGTATTATTACACTGAACTGGCCATCTGCCATGACACTGTGTATTATTACACTGAACTGGCCATCTGCCATGACACTGTGTATTACTACACCGAACTGGCCATCTGCCATGACACTGTGTATTACTACACCGAACTGGCCAACTGCCATGACACTGTGTATTATTACACCGAACTGGCCATCTGCCATGACACTGTGTATTACTACACCGAACTGGCCATCTGCCATGACACTGTGTATTATTACACTGAACTGGCCATCTGCCATGACACTGTGTATTACTACACCGAACTGGCCATCTGCCATGACACTGTGTATTATTACACCGAACTGGCCATCTGCCATGACACTGTGTATTATTACACAGAACTGGCCATCTGTCATGACACTGTGTATTACTATACCGAACTGGCCATCTGCCATGACACTGTGTATTACTACACCGAACTGGCCATCTGCCATGACACTGTGTATTATTAGCACAGTTCAGAACAGGTTGGAGGCAGGAGCACAGTACAGAACAGGTTGGAGGCAGGAGCACAGTACAGAACAGGTTAGAGGCAGGAGAACAGTACAGAACAGGTTGGAGGCAGGAACACAGTACAGAACAGGTTAGAGGCAGGAGAACAGTACAGAACAGGTTGGAGGCAGGAGCACAGTACAGAACAGGTTGGAGGCAGGAGAACAGTACAGAACAGGTTGGAGGCAGGAGCACAGTACAGAACAGGTTAGAGGCAGGAGAACAGTACAGAACAGGTTGGAGGCAGGAGCACAGTACAGAACAGGTTAGAGGCAGGAACACAGTTCAGAACAGGTTGGAGGCAGGAGCACAGTTCAGAACAGGTTGGAGGCAGGAGCACAGTACAGAACAAGTTGGAGGCAGGAGCACAGTACAGAACAGGTTGGAGGCAGGAGCACAGTACAGAACAGGTTGGAGGCAGGAGCACAGTACAGACCAGGTTAGAGGCAGGAGCACAGTACAGAACAGGTTAGAGGCAGGAGCACAGTTCAGAACAGGTAAGAGGCAGGAGAACAGTACAGAACAGGTAAGAGGCAGGAGCACAGTACAGAACAGGTTGGAGGCAGGAGCACATTACAGAACAGGTTAGAGGCAGGAGCACAGTACAGAACAGGTTGGAGGCAGGAGAACAGTACAGAACAGGTTGGAGGCAGGAGCACAGTACAGAACAGGTTGGAGGCAGGAGCACAGTACAGAACAGGTTGGAGGCAGAAGCACAGTACAGAACAGGTTGGAGGCAGGAGAACATTACAGAACAGGTTGGAGGCAGGAGCACAGTACAGAACAGGTTGGATGAAGGAGCACAGTACAGAACAGGTTAGAGGCAGGAGCACAGTTCAGAACATGTTAGAGGCAGGAACACAGTGCAGAACAGGTTGGAGGCAGGAGCACAGTACAGAACAGGTTAGAGGCAGGAGCACAGTTCAGAACAGGTTGGAGCATAGAATAATCAGAGAAAACAGAGCACATGGCAGAACAGGAGAAAACACACAAACTGCATCTCGCTCTTCTCCAAGGCAGTAAATCAACAGCTGTGATTCAACAACCTCTATTAAAAAACTCCAGTCAGTCATGTGTAGAAAGTTAGTCAGTCTATCTCTCTCCCACTCCCAGTCTCCCAGCCTCCCAGTCTCCCAGCCTCCCAGTCTCCCAGCCTCCCAGCCTCCCAGTCTCCCAGCCTCCCAGTCTCGCAGTCTCCCAGTCTCCCAGCCTCCCAGTCTCCCAGTCTCCCAGCCTCCCAGTCTCGCAGTCTCCCAGTCTCCCAGCCTCCCAGCCTCCCAGTCTCCCAGTCTCCCAGTCTCCCATCCTCCCAGCCTCCCAGTCTCCCAGCCTCCCAGACTCCCAGACTCCCAGTCTCCCAGACTCCCAGACTCCCAGTCTCCCAGCCTCCCAGTCTCCCATCCTCCCAGCCTCCCAGTCTCTCAGCCTCCTAGTCTCCCATCCTCCCAGCCTCCCAGCCTCCCAGTCTCCCAGTCTCCCAGCCTCTCAGCCTCCTAGTCTCCCATCCTCCCAGCCTCCCAGCCTCCCAGTCTCCCAGCCTCCCAGTCTCGCAGTCTCCCAGTCTCCCAGCCTCCCAGCCTCCCAGTCTCTCAGCCTCCCAGTCTCGCAGTCTCCCAGTCTCCCAGCCTCCCAGCCTCCCAGTCTCCCAGCCTCCCAGTCTCCCAGTCTCTCAGCCTCCCAGCCTCCCATCCTCCCAGCCTCCCAGTCTCTCAGCCTCCCAGCCTCCCAGTCTCCCAGTCTCTCAGCCTCCCAGTCTCCCAGCCTCCCAGTCTCCCATCCTCCCAGCCTCCCAGTCTCTCAGTCTCCCAGCCTCCCAGCCTCCCAGCCTCCCATCCTCCCAGCCTCCCAGTCTCTCAGTCTCCCAGCCTCCCAGTCTCCCAGCCTCCCAGTCTCCCAGTCTCCCAGCCTCCCAGCCTCCCAGTCTCCCATCCTCCCAGCCTCCCAGCCTCCCAGTCTCCCAGCCTCCCAGCCTCCCAGTCTCCCATCCTCCCAGCCTCCCAGTCTCTCAGCCTCCCAGCCTCTCAGCCTCCTAGTCTCCCATCCTCCCAGCCTCCCAGCCTCCCAGTCTCCCAGCCTCCCAGTCTCCCATCCTCCCAGCCTCCCAGTCTCTCAGCCTCCCAGCCTCTCAGCCTCCTAGTCTCCCATCCTCCCAGCCTCCCAGTCTCCCATCCTCCCAGCCTCCCAGTCTCTCAGCCTCCCAGCCTCTCAGCCTCCTAGTCTCCCAGCCTCCCAGCCTCCCAGTCTCCCATCCTCCCAGCCTCCCAGTCTCTCAGCCTCCCAGCCTCTCAGCCTCCTAGTCTCCCATCCTCCCAGCCTCCCAGTCTCCCATCCTCCCATCCTCCCAGTCTCCCATCCTCCCAGTCTCCCAGCCTCCTAGTCTCCCATCCTCCCAGCCTCCCAGCCTCCCAGTCTCTCAGCCTCCCAGTCTCGCAGTCTCCCAGTCTCCCAGCCTCCCAGCCTCCCAGCCTCCCAGCCTCCCAGTCTCTCAGCCTCCCAGTCTCGCAGTCTCCCAGTCTCCCAGCCTCCCAGCCTCCCAGTCTCCCAGTCTCCCAGCCTCCCAGTCTCCCAGCCTTATATTATAGAAGTGGTATGTCCCACTCCACATTCCCCTGCTCTCCTCATTATAGAAGTGGTATGTCCCACTCCATATCCCCCTGTTCTCCTCATTATAGAAGTGGTATGTCCCACTCCACATTCCCCTGTTCTCCTCATTGTATTAGTGGGGCTGTGCTCTGGTTGGCTGAGGTTATAGTCTGTAGTAGCACTAGGTATGTGTTGGGATGGTACAGGAGGTTACAGCCAGTGCAGGTTGAATGTTATGAGGATCCAGGAGTGTGGACCGGGAGATAGTGGAGGGAGAGGGTCTGAGTGATGACAGCTCTACTCTAGAATATGATCGTAGAGTGTGGACCGGGAGATAGTGGAGGGAGAGGGTCTGAGTGATGACAGCTCTACTCTAGAATATGATCGTAGAGTGTGGACCGGGAGATAGTGGAGGGAGAGGGTCTGAGTGATGGCAGCTCTACTCTAGAATATGATCGTAGAGTGTGGACCGGGAGATAGTGGAGGGAGAGGGTCTGAGTGATGACAGCTCTACTCTAGAATATGATCGTAGAGTGTGGACCGGGAGATAGTGGAGGGAGAGGGTCTGAGTGATGACAGCTCTACTCTAGAATATGATCGTAGAGTGTGGACCGGGAGATAGTGGAGGGAGAGGGTCTGAGTGATGACAGCTCTACTCTAGAATATGATCGTAGAGTGTGGACCGGGAGATAGTGGAGGGAGAGGGTCTGAGTGATGACAGCTCTACTCTAGAATATGATCGTAGAGTGTGGGTGAAAAATACCCCCTAGCCAGGCTAGCAACCGCTCTGATAACACAGAACACATGTTCTCTATCTCTCTCTCCCCCCTCTCTTTCTCCCTCTCTCTCTCTCTCTCTCTCTTCTGTGGTGTTGTCAGACCATAGTTAGTGGAGATGAACATGTGCAAACCTTGTCACACCTACGTAAAAGTTAGTGTCTGGACAGACCTCTACAACCCTGTAGAGGTTAGTGTCTGGACAGGCCTCTACAACCCTGTAGAGGTTAGTGTATGGACAGACCTCTACAACCCTGTAGAGGTTAGTGTCTGGACAGGCCTCTACAACCCTGTAGAGGTTAGTGTCTGGACAGGCCTCTACAACTCTGTAGAGGTTAGTGTCTGGACAGGCCTCTACAACCCTGTAGAGGTTAGTGTCTGGATAGGCCTCTACAACTCTGTAGAGGTTAGTGTCTGGACAGACCTCTACAACCCTGTAGAGGTTAGTGTCTGGACAGGCCTCTACAACCCTGTAGAGGTTAGTGTCTGGACAGGCCTCTACAACCCTGTAGAGGTTAGTGTCTGGACAGGCCTCTACAACCCTGTAGAGGTTAGTGTCTGGACAGGCCTCTACAACCCTGTAGAGGTTAGTGTCTGGACAGGCCTCTACAACCCTGTAGAGGTTAGTGTCTGGACAGGCCTCTACAACCCTGTAGAGGTTAGTGTCTGGACAGGCCTGTCAGGACCCGGTTTCGAACCTGGGTCTCCGGAGTGAGAAACAGTCACTTAACCAACTGAGCCACGAATAGACAGCAGAACCCAGAAGATGAGGCAGACACAGCAGTACTTAAGACGGTGTATTTAATAAAGAAAAAAATCCTAAAATAAAAATGGCAAATCCAAAAGGTGGAAGGTAAAACACAAAAAGACCTAAAAAGAAACTCACCAAAACTAAACCAAAACAAAAAAAAACAGAATACCACAAGAACGTTACCCGGAATCGACAAGAGCACACAGAACACTAGGGCAGGGTGCTAACATACAAACACAGAGCACAGAACTGAGGGAAACAAAGGGTTTAAATACAATCAGGGGAAACGAGACACAGGTGCAAACAATAATGGGGATCAAGGGAAAAACACAGGGACAAAAAGCACAATGGGGACATCTACTGACAAACAACTGGAACAACCCTGGCCAAATCCTGACAGAATCCCCCCTAGGAACGGCTCCTGACGTTCCTACCAGCTCTCTCAGGGTGGAGGACCCTGAACTGACGAATGAGGTCAGGGTCCAGGATGTCTTTGGCAGGAACCCAGGAGCGCTCCTCAGGACCGTAGCCTTCCCAGTCCACCAGATACTGCCAGGACCGCTGCACCCGGCGGGAATCCAGTATCCGGTGGACGGTATAAGCCGGCTGGCCTCCAATGACACGAGGCGGAGGGGGAGGTCTGTCTGCCGGGACAAGGGGAGAAAAAACAACAGGTTTTAACAAAGACACATGAAATGTGGGATTAATCTTAAGGGATCTGGGTAAGTGTAGGCGATAAGAAACTGGGTTAACTCTCCTGGCAACCTTGAAGGGACCGATGTATTTTTGGGACAGCTTGCGAGACTCCACCCGTAGAGGTAAGTCTCTTGTGGAGAGCCAGACTCTCTGGCCGGGGCGCAGGGTAGGCCCGGGACGGCGACGTCTGTTGGCTTGTTGTTGATACCTCTGTGAGGAACGCATCAGATTAAGACGGGTCTTCCTCCACATAAGCCGACAGCGTCTGACGAATCTCAAGGCTGAAGGCACTCTGACCTCTGCCTCCTGGTCCGGGAACAATGGAGGAGCATAGCCAAACTGACACTCGTGCGGGGACATACCAGTGGAGGAGGAGCGCAAGGTGTTGTGCGCGTATTTGGCCCAAACAATAAAGGATGACCATGTGGACGGGTTGTCACGAGTCATACATCGGAGGGTGGTTTCCAGCTCTTGATTCATCCTCTCTGTTTGGCCGTTGGACTCCGGATGGTACCCTGAAGATAGACTGGCAGAAGCCCCCATGAGTTGGCAGAAGGCCTTCCAAAACCTTGAGGCGAACTGGGGACCTCTGTCAGAAACCATATCTTGAGGAATGCCGAAGACTCGGAACACATGATTAATTACCAACTCAGCCGTTTCCTTGGCAGAAGGTAACTTAGTCAGAGGGACGAACCTGGCCGCCTTTGAAAACCTGTCGATTATGACTAGGATAGTAGTATTGCCATGGGATGGAGGAAGTCCAGTAATAAAGTCCAATGAGATATGGGACCAGGGTCTGTGGGGAACAGGTAAAGGGTGAAGGAGTCCTTGAGGGCGGAGGTGAGAAGATTTGCCCTGGCAGCACACGGGGCAGGCATTGACGAAAGTGGCAACGTCTTCTCTTATGGTAGGCCACCAGAACTTACGCTGGATGAACTCCAAGGTGCGACCTACGCCCGGATGACAGGTGAGGCGAGAGGAGTGCCCCCACAGAAGGACCTGAGTCCTCACTGCCTTGGGGACAAACAACCGATTGGCAGGGCCTCCTTTAGGGTCCGGTTCGCTAGCTTGAGCACGTCTCACGGTATCCTCAACTTGCCACGAGATCGGAGCCACAATCTTAGCAGCAGGAAGGACAGGCATGTCCGTGTCATCTCGAATGGCAGGAGTGTAGACTCGGGACAGGGCATCCGGTTTGAGATTCTTCGACCCGGGCCGATAGGTGAGGATAAACTGGAATCGATTGAAGAAAAGAGACCATCTAGCTTGTCTAGAGTTCAATCGCTTCGCCTGCTGGATATACTCCAGATTTTTGTGGTCCGTAAGCACTTGAAACGGGTGAGAAGCCCCTCGAGCCAGTGTCTCCATTCCTTCAATGCCATCTTAACCGCTAGGAGTTCACGATCCCCCACATCGTAGTTCCTCTCAGTCGGGGTAAGCCGGTGTGAGAAGAAAGCGCACGGATGAAGCTTCTTGTCTTCACCCCTCTGAGACAGGACAGCTCCAACACCAACCTCTGATGCGTCTACCTCCACCACAAATGGTTCATCCGTAGTCGGTAGTATCAGGATGGGAGCAGAGAGGACGCGCTGCTTGAGTCCTTGGAAGGCCGTCTCAGCTTCTCTTCCCCCACACAAACCTTGCATTGCCACCTTTGGTTAAAGCTGAGAGAGGAGCTGCCACCAAACTGAAGTTCTTGATGAACTTGCGGTAAAAGTTTGTGAAGCCCAGGAAACGCTGAACATCCTTAACGGATTTGGGGGTGGGCCAATCCGCTACCGCCCCTACCTTCCTAGGGTCCATTTGGATTCGACCGGGTTCCACTACAAATCCCAGGAATTGTACTCGGGATGAATGGAATTCACATTTTTCCGGCTTAACGTACAGATGGCTGTCCAGGAGGCGTTTGAGTACTTGTCTGACATGCTTAGTGTGTTCTTGAAGGGAGCTCTCGAAAAGATGAGGATGTCATCCAAGTAAACGAACACAAATATGTTAAGCATATCCCTAAGCACATCGTTTATGAGCGCTTGGAACACCGCTGGGGCGTTGGTCAGGCCGAAGGGCATCACCAAGTATTCATAGTGACCAGTAGGCGTGTTGAAAGTGGTCTTCCACTCGTCACCAGGTCTGATCCGCACAAGATGGTATGCGTTCCGCAGGTCAAGCTTAGTGAAAACAACTGCTTCCTGGAGCAGCTCGAAGGCTGTGGCCATAAGGGGTAGCGGGTAACGGTTACGGACGGTTATGTCATTGAGTCCCCGGTAGTCGATGCAAGGACGTAACCCACCGTCTTTCTTGGCCACAAAGAAAAACCCTGCTCCCGCCGGGAGGTGGATGGACGCATGAGGCCTGCTTCCAGAGAGTCCTTGATGTAGGTATCCATAGCAGCTCGTTCGGGTGGAGATAGGGAAAAGATCCGACCCCTGGGGGGCAAGTGCCCGGAAACAGGTCGATGGGGCAATCGTAAGATCTATGGGGTGGTAGCATGGTGGCCCTCTGTTTGCTAAACACCAGTTTGAGGTCATGGTAACACTCGGGAACTCGGGTCAGGTCGATGGATTCTAAAGACTCGGGAGTAGAACTCGGGAATTCTGGAAAATACAAGTAGCTTGGCACGTAGGACCCCACTGCTTGATAGTGCCCACAGACCAGTCGATGTGAGGGTTATGGCTGTGAAGCCAGGGGTATCCAAGGACGAGAGGGAACTCGAACAGGAGATCAAATGAAAGTTCATCAATTCCTGGTGTTGTGAAACTGAAAGTCTCAAGGAGGTAGTGACATGAGTGACAAGTCCAGATCCCAAAGGGCTTCCATCCAATGTAGTAACCCTCATGGGGTCACTTAGAGGTTCAGAGGGAACGCCATTCTCCTTCGCCCAGACACCATCCATGAAGTTACCTGCGGCTCCAGAGTCTACCAAGGCTTGAAGGTGAAGCTTGTGGTTGTCCCCAGGAGAGGGTGACTGGAATGAGCAGACGGGAGTTGGACGGATGGGAGGAGGTTACGTTTCCCGTTACAGTTCCCCCGGTCTGTACGGGACAGAGCGTTTCCCTGGAGCCCGGGACACGTGGAACGGAAATGGCCCGGTTTGCCGCAATATAGACAGCGTCGCTCCCTCATCCGGCGGTCTCTCTCAGCCTGGGAGATGCGTCCAATCTGCATGGGTTCCGGTGGAGCCAGTGATGATAAAGGTGGGGACTCGGAGCTGGGACTGATAGGGGCTAGAGGTCTACGGTTGAGTTCTCTCTCTCTCAGACGCTGGTCAATGCGTGAGGCCAACTTGATCAGGGACTCGAGATTGTCCGGTGGTTCCCGAGTGGCCAGTTCATCTTGGATAGTGTCGGAAAGGCCTTTCAGAAAGCACACCGTGAGCGCCTCGTTGTTCCAGCCACTCGCTGCTGCCACCGTGCGGAACTGGATGGCATAGTCCGTCACGCTGCGCCAACCTTGATGGAGAGTCAGGAGCTGTTTGGCTGAGTCAGAACCACTGCTTGGGCCTTGAAACACTCGTTTGAATTCCTCAGCAAGGGCAGAGTAGCTGGCACAGCAGGAACTATGGGCATCCCACACAGCAGTAGCCCAGGCCAGGGCTTTTTCCGACAGCAGGGTGATGATATATGCGATCTTAGACCGGTCGGTGGGAAACAACGAGGGTTGCAGCTCAAAGGAGAGAGAACATTGAGTGAGAAACCCTTTACAAGCACTTGGATCACCTGAGAACCGTTGGGGAGGTGGAAGACGAGGTTCAGCCAGGGGGTTAACTGCCATGGGTACGTGAACTTGAGGTACTGGGACGGGAACTGTTGCCGGGGTAAGTCGATCAGATATTTGCTTAATGGAAGTCAGCATCTCCGACAGAAGATGAGAATGTCTAGCCATTAAGGCCTCTTGCTGAACCAGGGCGGCTTCGTGGCGTTGGACAGTCTCCTGGTGGTGGGACAGCGTGGCAAAAAGGTCCTGGGAACTGGCTGCCTCTGGGTTCATTTTTGGCTCTGTGCTTCTGTCAGGACCCGGTTTCGAACCTGGGTCTCCGGAGTGAGAAACAGTCACTTAACCAACTGAGCCACGAATAGACAGCAGAACCCAGAAGATGAGGCAGACACAGCAGTACTTAAGACGGTGTATTTAATAAAGAAAAAATCCTAAAATAAAAATGGCAAATCCAAAAGGTGGAAGGTAAAACACAAAAAGACCTAAAAAGAAACTCACCAAAACTAAACCAAAACAAAAAAAAACAGAATACCACAAGAACGTTACCCGGAATCGACAAGAGCACACAGAACACTAGGGCAGGGTGCTAACATACAAACACAGAGCACAGAACTGAGGGAAACAAAGGGTTTAAATACAATCAGGGGAAACGAGACACAGGTGCAAACAATAATGGGGATCAAGGGAAAAACACAGGGACAAAAAGCACAATGGGGACATCTACTGACAAACAACTGGAACAACCCTGGCCAAATCCTGACAAGGCCTCTACAACTCTGTAGAGGTTAGTGTCTGGACAGGCCTCTACAACCCTGTAGAGGTTAGTGTCTAGACAGGCCTCTACAACTCTGTAGAGGTTAGTGTCTGGACAGGCCTCTACAACTCTGTAGAGGTTAGTGTCTGGACAGGCCTCTACAACTCTGTAGAGGTTAGTGTCTGGACAGGCCTCTACAACCCTGTAGAGGTTAGTGTCTGGACAGGCCTCTACAACCCTGTAGAGGTTAGTGTCTGGACAGGCCTCTACAACTCTGTATAGGTTAGTGTCTGGACAGGCCTCTACAACTCTGTAGAGGTTAGTGTCTGGACAGGCCTCTACAACCCTGTAGAGGTTAGTGTCTGGACAGGCCTCTACAACCCTGTAGAGGTTAGTGTCTGGACAGGCCTCTACAACTCTGTAGAGGTTAGTGTCTGGACAGGCCTCTACAACTCTGTAGAGGTTAGTGTCTGGACAGGCCTCTACTTAGTGTCTGGACAGGCCTCTACAACTCTGTAGAGGTTAGTGTCTGGACAGGCTTCTACAACCCTGTATAGGTTAGTGTCTGGACAGGCCTCTACAACTCTGTAGAGGTTAGTGTCTGGACAGACCTCTACAACCCTGTAGAGGTTAGTGTCTGGACAGGCCTCTACAACTCTGTAGAGGTTAGTGTCTGGACAGTCCTCTACAACCCTGTAGAGGTTAGTGTCTGGACAGGCCTCTACAACTCTGTAGAGGTTAGTGTCTGGACAGGCCTCTACAACCCTGTAGAGGTTAGTGTCTGGACAAGCCTCTACAACTCTGTATAGGTTAGTGTCTGGACAGGCCTCTACAACTCTGTAGTGGTTAGTGTCTGGACAGGCCTCTACTTAGTGTCTGGACAGGCCTCTACAACTCTGTAGAGGTTAGTGTCTGGACAGGCCTCTACTTAGTGTTTGGACAGGCCTCTACAACTCTGTAGAGGTTAGTGTCTGGACAGGCTTCTACAACCCTGTATAGGTTAGTGTCTGGACAGGCCTCTACAACTCTGTAGAGGTTAGTGTCTGGACAGACCTCTACAACCCTGTAGAGGTTAGTGTCTGGACAGGCCTCTACAACTCTGTAGAGGTTAGTGTCTGGACAGGCCTCTACAACTCTGTATAGGTTAGTGTCTGGACAGGCCTCTACAACCCTGTAGAGGTTAGTGTCTGGACAGGCCTCTACAACCCTTTAGAGGTTAGTGTCTGGACAGGCCTCTACAACTCTGTCACGGGGCCCTAGAGGACTATTTTCATACAGGTGCTTTAAAGGGGGATGGCCTTTTGTTACTGCAGGTAACATGGTGGGGTTGCCATGGTGGGGTTGCCATGGTGGGGTTGCCATGGTGGGGTTGCCATGGTGAGGATGCCTTTGGGCAGTGAAGAATGACAGAAATATCCTGTGACTTCCAGACCCCTTGTAAATAATTCCTCATCCGAGACAATTACGATGAGACAGACCGGATTAAACTCCTCCATATCCCTGTCTGATTCTAGAGTTTTACAGAGTTTTACTGACACCAGCTGCACAATACACAGCTCTTTAAGGGCCTGACCCGTGAACCAATAGGAGGTGTCAGTTCGCCTGCTGATGGAATGAAGAGTTGACTAACCAATGGCAAGCTGAATCCTATTTAAGTCTCTCACATGGACCAATGACGTCAAGCACAGTACCCCTCGTACCAGGCACACACACACACACACACACACACACACACACACACACACACACACACACACACACAGTACACACTCCTGAAACATTAATGACTCGTGATTCACACTAGAACTCTCTCCTTCCGCAGCTCAGCAGTTACAGTATCAGTTATCCTCCAATAGTCTCCTGTGGCTAGCTTCATGTAGCAGCTAGCATCCTATAGCCTCCTGTATCAGCATCCTAAAGCCTCCAGTATCAGCTATCATCCTTTAGTCTCCAGTAACAGCTAACATCATTTAACCTCCAGTAACCTCCTATAGCCTCCAGTAGCAGTTATCAACCTATAGCCTCCAGTAGCAGTTATCCTAGCCTCCAGTAGCAGCTATCATCCTATAGGTAGCAGTTATCATGTAGCAGTAGCAGTTATCAACCTATAGCCTCCAGTAGCAGCTATCCTCCTACAGCCTCCGGTAGCAGTTATCATTGTTTAGCCTCCAGTAGCAGTTATCAACCTATAGCCTCCAGTAGCAGCTATCATCCTTTAGTCTCCAGTAACAGCTATCATCATTTAACCTCCAGTAGCAGTTATCCTCCTATAGCCTCCAGTAGCAGTTATCCTCCTATAGCCTCCAGTAGCAGCTCTCATCCTTTAACCTCCAGTAGCAGCTATCCTCATATAGCCTCCAGTAGCAGCTATCCTCCTACAGCCTCCGGTAGCAGTTATCATCGTTTAGCCTCCATACTGTTCTTGGCGTTGAAGTAGGTTCAAAACAGAGCCATCACTACTGTGTGTTGTTCAGACTTGAAACACGAGCAAACTGAGCATAGTAAATATTTCATCACAGACAGGATGCTGTGAGACCATGCTGGAGACGGAGAGAGAGAGGGGACTGGGGGAGAGAGAGAGAGAGAGAGAGAGAGAGGGAGAGGGGGGGGCTGGGAAGAGAGAGACACAGATATATATAGGACTGAAGAGAAAGAGAGAGGGGGTTGGGGAGAGAGAGCAGAATTAGGCCGATACCCACTAATTATCAAAATCCAGAAAAGAGCTGTTAAATTCCACAACCACCTAAAAGGAAGCGATTCCGATTCCCAAACCTTCCGTAACAAAGCCATCACCCAAAGAGAGATGAACCTGGAGAAGAGTCCCCTAAGCATGCTGGTCCTGGGGCTCTGTTCACAAACACAAACACACCCTACAGAGCCCCAGGACAGCAGCACAGCAGGCCCACGTAGGCAGACATGGCTCTCAAGAGAAGACAGGCTATGTGCTCACTGCCCACAAAATGAGGTGGAAACTGAGCTGCACTTCCTAACCTCCTGTCCAATGTATGACCATATTAGAGACACATATTTCCCTCAGATCACACAGATCCACAAAGAATTCAAAAACAAATCCAATAAACTCCCATATCCCATATTTGATAAACTCCCATATCTACTGGGTGAAATTCCACAGTGTGCATCACAGCAGCAAGATGTGTGACCTGTTGCCACAAGAAAAGGTCAACCAGTGAAGAAACGCACCATTGTAAATACAACCCATATTTATGCTTATTTATTTCCCTTGTGTACTTTAACCATTTGTACATTGTTACACACTGTATATTTACATAATATGACATTTGTAATGTCTTTATTGTTTTGAAACTTCTGTATGTGTAATGTTTTTAGGACAGCTACTGTACATGCAGCACAGCAGAGAACAGCCTAGCACATAGCACACAAGGGCCACCAATATGGGGGGCCATGTATTGTCCCCAATAACAATACTCATCAGCACAGTCACTGATCAACATGGTCTCATTGGAATATGTCAAATAATTGACGTTAATCATTGTAGTTATATGTGTCACCTGACATATTCGTTACATTGCACTTAAGGAGGCATCATGTTTATTTAACTTGTATTTAACTAGGCAAGTCAGTTATTAAGAACAAATTCTTATTTACAATTGACGGCCAACCATTCAGGGGCAGAATGACTGATTTTTACCTTCTCAGCTCGGGGATTCGATCCAGCAACCTTTCAGTTACTGGCCCAGTTCTCTAACCACTAGGTACCTGCCGCCCCTTACAATAACCACGGATAACAAATTATATTGTAGTTGAATGTAACTGAATTCTACAGTCCTGTATCTGTGTCAAGTGCAGAGCGCCTGAGGATTTCTCCCTGCTCAGATTCACAAGGGGACAAATCAACGGTAATTACAGATGTATGTGACAAAGCTACACTCAGCTGATAGAAACACAACCCCATCTGAAATGTCTTTGGTGTGTAGAGGACAGAAAGAGAGAAGAAGAGAGAAGAGGGAAGAGGACAGAAAGAGAGAAGAAGAGAGAAGAGGAAAGAAAGAGAGAAGAAGAGAGAAGAGGAAAGAAAGAGAGAGAGAAGAAGAGAGAAGAGGGAAGAGGACAGAAAGAGAGAAGAAGAGAGAAGAGGGAAGAGGACAGAAAGAGAGAAGAAGAGAGAAGAGGGAAGAGGATAGAAAGAGAGAAGAAGAGAGAAGAGGAAAGAAATAGAGAAGAGAGAAGAGGACAGAACGAGAGAAGAAGAGAGAAGAGGAGAGAAAGAGAGAAGAAGAGAGAAGATGGAAGAACGAGAGAAGAAGAGAGAAGAGGGAAGAGGACAGAAAGAGAGAAGAAGAGAGAAGAGGACAGAACGAGAGAAGAAGAGAGAAGAGGACAGAAAAAGATAAAAAATAGAGGGAAATATAGAGTATAAGAAGGAAAGAGGAAAGAGCCTGAGGTGTCGGATCTTAGTTAGGGTAGAAACACATTATCAGCGGCTAGCGGAGGCAGCAATCGACAGAAAGTCAGAGGAGAGAGCATTAGAGAGCCTGGCACTGTTAATGAGCTTTAAAATATCAGAGCAGTGGAGTGGAAACGCATTAGGCTGTGTGTGTGTGTGTGTGTGTGTGTGTGTGTGTGTGTGTGTGTGTGTGTGTGTGTGTGTGTGTGTGTGTGTGTGTGTGTGTGTGTGTGCGTGCGTGCGTGCGTGCGTGCGTGCATGTGTGCGTGTGCGTGTGTGCATGCGTGCGTGTGTGCGCCTATGTATGTGTGTGTATGTGCGTGCGTGCGTGCGTGCGTGCGTGTGTGTGTGTGTGTGTGTGTGTGTGTGTGTCTGCATGAGGATGCCTGTAGCAGACATCATGAACTGCTCCATCTCTCAGTATGACTGTTACACAGTGAGTTAATTACAAGACATTATCCACGAGATTAGACAAAGCTTAAACACTATGCCATAATCTTAATGCCAACACAACACACGACACTTTGCATATACACAGCAGTGAATAAACACACATTCCTCTAAGGCACTATGCAATAACATACTGCTAGTCCATACTGCTACTAAAGACACATGTCAATAACATACTGCTACTAAAGACACACGTCAATAACATACTGCTACTAAAGACACATGTCAATAAAATACTGCTAGTCCATACTGCTACTAAAGACACATGTCAATAACATACTGCTACTAAAGACACATGTCAATAACATACTGCTACTAAAGACACATGTCAATAACATACTGCTAGTCCATACTGCTACTAAAGACACATGTCAATAACATACTGCTAGTCCATACTGCTACTAAAGACACATGTCAATAACATACTGCTACTAAAGACACATGTCAATAACATACTGCTACTAAAGACACATGTCAATAACATACTGCTACTAAAGACACATGTCAATAACATACTGCTAGTCCATACTGCTACTAAAGACACATGTCAATAACATACTGCTACTAAAGACACATGTCAATAACATACTGCTAGTCCATACTGCTACTAAAGACACATGTCAATAACATACTGCTACTAAAGACACATGTCAATAACATACTGCTACTAAAGACACATGTCAATAACATACTGCTACTAAAGACACATGTCAATAACATACTGCTAGTCCATACTGCTACTAAAGACACATGTCAATAACATACTGCTACTAAAGACACATGTCAATAACATACTGCTACTAAAGACACATGTCAATAACATACTGCTACTAAAGACACATGTCAATAACATACTGCTACTAAAGACACATGTCAATAACATACTGCTAGTCCATAATGCTACTAAAGACACATGTCAATAACATACTGCTACTAAAGACACATGTCAATAACATACTGCTAGTCCATACTGCTACTAAAGACACATGTCAATAACATACTGCTACTAAAGACACATGTCAATAACATACTGCTACTAAAGACACATGTCAATAACATACTGCTAGTCCATACTGCTACTAAAGACACATGTCAATAACATACTACTAAAGACAGTCAATAACATACTGCTACTAAAGACACATGTCAATAACATACTGATTCACTAAAGACACATTTAGTCAATAACATACTGCTACTAAAGACACATGTCCTAACCTGTCTAGTCCAAGTAACAAAGATATTTAGGTCAGATATATTAATGAAGAATACCACAACACCATGGTTCCTAACCAGGTTAGTCTTTTAAGTAACAGAATATATTTAGGTCAGATATATTAATGAAGAATACCACAACACCATGGTTCAATAACATACTGTACTAAAGAACAGTCCATCAACACTTTGGAAACAAACCCAACACTAAATGTATATTTAGGTCAGATATATTAATGAAGAAACCACAACACCATGGTTCCTAACCTGTCTAGTCCTTTAAGTAACCAGAAGATATTTAGGCCAGATATATTAGATGAAGAATACCAGACCAGACACCATGGTTCCTAACCAGTCCAGTCCTTTAGAACAGACAAACACTTCACTGGAAACCAGATAACCCAACAATAAATGTAGTCAGACCAGACCAGGCCAGACCAGACCAGGCCAGACTAGCCAGGCCAGACCAGGCCAGACCAGGCCAGACCAGGCCAGACCAAGCCAGACCAGACCAGACCAGACCAGACTAGACCAGACTAGACCAGACCAGACCAGACCAGACCAGACCAGACCATGCCAGACCAGACCAGGCCAGACCAGACCAGACCAGACCAGACCAGACCAGGCCAGACCAGACCAGACCAGGCCAGACCAGACCAGACCAGACCAGACCAGACCAGACCAGAGGCCAGACCAGACCAGACCAGGCCAGACCAGACCAGACCAGACCAGGCCAGACCAGACCAGACCAGACCAGACCAGGCCAAGCCAGGCCAGGCCAGACCAGACCAGACCAGACCAGACCAGACCAGACCAGGCCAGACCAGACCAGGCCAGACCAGGCCAGACCAGACCAGACCAGCGACATGTTTGTTTCTAATCAGACGCCGTTCCATCTTAGCTGTCCGCTGTGAGGTCTCAATATTCATGTTAATTATAATAGACGGCTTCCACACACACACACACACACACACACACACACACACACACACACACACACACACACACACACACACACACACACACACACACACACACACACACACACACACACACTCCCCATCACACACACACACACACACACACACACACACACACACACACACACCCGAGGGGTTTCTTTGTTCTAAAGCTTTTCGTCCTTCCAGCAGAGTTTATAAATTAACACGGTTCGATGTTTGATCGAGCTGTTAAATCTAACTCTGCCTGACAGCTACAGTCAATCAAACATCTGGATGGGTTGCGTCCCAAATGCTCCCCTGTTTCCTATATGGTGCACTACACGCTTAGCAAAAAGAGTTCCAAAATGGTTCTTCAGCAGCCCACATAGGAGAACCCTTTTTGGTTCCATGTAGAACTCTCTGTTGAAAAGGTTTTACATGGAACTCAAAAGGGTTCTACCTGGAACCAAAATGATTCGATCCGGAACCAAAAGGATTCAATCTGGAACCAAAAGGATTATATCTGGAACCAAAAGGATTCTATCTGAAACCAAAAGGATTCTATCTGGAACAAAAATGATTATATATGGAACCCAACAGGGTTCTTCAAAAGGTTCTCCTATGGGGACAGCCCAAGAACCCTTTTAGGTTCTAGATAGCACCTTATTTATAAAAAAAAACAAAATGAGTTTAAAAAGTGTACTTGTGACCAGAGCATATGGGGCCTGGTTCAGAGTAACACACTACAACGCAGTCGGAAAGTTTTCAGACCCCTTGACCTTTTACAAATGTTGTTATGTTACTACCTTATTGTAAAATAGATTATTTTTTAAAGAATCCCTCATCAATCTACACACAATAACACATAATGACAAAGGAAAAACATGACAAAGGAAAAAACGGAATTATGACATTTACATAAGTATTCAGACCTTTTACTCAGTACTTTGTTGAAACACCTTTGGCAGCGATTACAGCCTCGGGTCTTCTTGGGTATGACGCTACAAGCTTGGTACACCTGTATTTGGGGAGTTTCTCACATTCTTCTCTGCAGATCCTTTCAAGCACTGTCAGGTTGGATGGGGAGCGTCGCTGCACAGCTATTTTCAGGTCTCTCCAAAAATGTTCGATTGGGTTCAAGTCCGGGCTCTGGCTGGGCCACTCAAGTCATATTTAGAGACTTGTACTGGAGCCACTCCTGTGTTGTCTTGGCTGTGTGCTTAGGCTCGTTGACCTGTTGTAAGGTGAACCTTCGCCCCAGTCTGAGATCCTGAGCGCTCTGGAGCAGGTTTTCATCAAGGATTTCTCTGTACTTTGTTCCGTTCATTTTTCCCTCGATCCTGACTAGTCTCCCAGTCCCTGCCGCTGAAAAACATCCCCACAGCATGATGCTGCCACCACCATGCTTCACCGTAGGTATGGTGCCAGGTTTCCTTCAGACATGATGCTGCCACCACCATGCTTCACCATAGGGATGGTACCAGGTTTCCTCCAGACATGATGATGCCACCACCGTGCTTCACCGTAGGGATGGTGCCAGGTTTCCTCCAGACATGATGCTGCCACCACCATGCTTTACCGTAGGGATGGTGCCAGGTTTCCTCCAGACATGATGCTGCCACCACCATGCTTCACCATAGGGATGGTGCCAGGTTTCCTCCAGACATGATGCTGCCACCACCATGCTTCACCGTAGAGATGGTGCCAGGTTTCCTCCAGACATGATGATGCCACCACCATGCTTCACCGTACAGATGGTGCCAGGTTTCCTTCAGACGGGTCACTTGGCATTCAGACCAAATAGTTCAATCTGGGTTTTAGGTACCATCATATCTTGTTTTTCATGGTCTGGGAGTCTTTAGGTACCTCATCAGATCTTGTTTTTCATGGTCTGGGAGTCTTTAGGTACCTCATCAGATCTTGTTTTTCAGGGTCTGGGAGTCTTTAACTCATCAGATCTTGTTTTTCATGGTCCCTCATCAGATCTTGTTTTTCAA
Organism: Oncorhynchus masou masou; assembly: GCF_036934945.1. Taxonomy (NCBI): domain Eukaryota; kingdom Metazoa; phylum Chordata; class Actinopteri; order Salmoniformes; family Salmonidae; genus Oncorhynchus; species Oncorhynchus masou. Next base: position 6,745,781 of record NC_088238.1, on the reverse strand, counting down.
GGGAGTCTTTAGCGGTCTTTTGGCCAAACTCCAAGCGGCTGTCGAGCATCTTACTGAGGTGTTCAAAAACAACAACTTTACAATAAAGGCCTGATTGGTGGAGCGCTGCAGAGATGGTTGTCCTTCTGGAAGCTTCTCCCATCTCCACAGAGGAACTCGGGAGCTCTGTCAGAGTGACCATCAGGATCTTGGTCACCTGCCTGACCAAGGCCCTTCTCCCCCCGATTGCTCAGTTTGGCCGGGTGGCCACAGCTCTAGGAGGAGTCTCGGTGGTTCCAAACTTCCTCCGTTTAAGAACGATGCAGGCCACTGTGATCTTGGGGAAATTCAACGCTACGGACATTTTTTTGGGAGGATCTGTGCCTCAACACAATCCTGTATCGGCTTTCTTCTCCCTACCGAACTGTGTTCCCCAAAGCAGACAGAAGACACATCCAACCCTGAGATCAACTATCTGTTAGATAAAGTCTCTGAAATACAGGTGAAAAGTTGAATGGATTCAGGGAGAGAACATTTTCCCCACAAAACTATCTTATGAGTAGAGCATTCTCTGTGGTCTAATGCTGCGGAGATGTGTTATGTTATACACCAGCTCTGTTCAGTACAGTATTCTCTGTGGGATCTAGATACTGGGTGCTCTGGCGACACACACACACACACACACACACACACACACACACACACACACACACACACACACACACACACACACACACACACACACACACACACACACACACACACACACACACACACACACACACACACACACACACACACACACACACACACACACACAGCTCGTAGCCCTACAGTGCATCAGAGGTGAGAGAACAACTAGGGGGCCCAGCAGCATCCCGTACGTTCAGCCCTGATCAGATGATCCCCCGCGCCCTCCCAACGTGGGCACACTGGGACCTGGGGGAAGGCACGGCTAGGTGGTGAAGGCACGGCTAGGTGGTGAAGGCACGGCTAGGTGGTGAAGGCACGGCTAGGTGGTGAAGGCACGGCTAGGTGGTGAAGGCACGGCTAGGTGGTGAAGGCACGGCTAGGTGGTGAAGGCACGGCTAGGTGGTGAAGGCACGGCTAGGTGGTGAAGGCACGGCTAGGTGGTGAAGGCACGGCTAGGTGGTGAAGACACGGCTAGGTGGTGAAGGCACGGCTAGGTGGTGAAGGCACGGCTAGGTGGTGAAGGCACGGCTAGGTGGTGAAGGCACGGCTAGGTGGTGAAGGCACGGCTAGGTGGTGAAGGCACGGCTAGGTGGTGAAGGCACGGCTAGGTGGTGAAGGCACGGCTAGGTGGTGAAGGCACGGCTAGGTGGTGAAGGCACGGCTAGGTGGTGAAGGCACGGCTAGGTGGTGAAGGCACGGCTAGGTGGTGAAGGCAGGCTAGGTGGTGAAGACAGGCAGGTGGGGAAGGCACGGCTAGGTGGTGACATCACCATCTCTGGTGAAGGCACGGCTAGGTGGTGAATTAGGCAGGTGGTGAAGACACGGCAGACAGGAAGTCACACATAGGTGGTGAAGGCACACATAGGTGGTGAAGACAACACTACAGGTGGTGAAGTCACACATGGTGAAACACTAGGTGGGGAAGGCACATAGGTGGTCTGAAACACACAGACAGGTGGTGAAGGCACACATAACCTGGTGAAGGCACATAGGTGGTGAAACACTACAGACAGGAAGTCACACATTAAACACACATAACCTCTACACATAGAGTGGTGAAACACGGCTAGGTGGGGAAGGCACACATTAAACACACATGAACCTCTACACATAGGTGGTGAAGCAGGCAGACAGGAAGTCACACATTAAACACTGTTACATCACCATCTCTGTAGCTGGTACATGTAGAATTAGAAAGTGGGTCTGACACACTACAGACAGGAGTCACACATTAAACACACATAACCTCTACACATAGAGTGGTCTGACAACACTACAGACAGGAAGTCACATATTAAACACTGTTAACCTCTACACATAGAGTGGTCTGACAACACTATAGACAGGAAGTCACATATTAAACACTGTTACCTCTACACATAGAGTGGTCTGACAACACTACAGACAGGAAGTCACACATTAAACACTGTTACCTCTACACATAGAGTGGTCTGACAACACTACAGACAGGAAGTCACACATTAAACACTGTTACCTCTACACATAGAGTGGTCTGACAACACTACAGACAGGAAGTCACACATTAAACACACATAACCTCTACACATAGAGTGGTCTGACAACACTACAGACAGGAAGTCACATATTAAACACTGTTACCTCTACACATAGAGTGGTCTGACAACACTACAGACAGGAAGTCACACATTAAAAACACATAACCTCTACACATAGAGTGGTCTGACAACACTACAGACAGGAAGTCACACATTAAACACACATAACCTTGACACATAGAGTGGTCTGACAACACTACAGACAGGAAGTCACACATTAAACACACATAACCTCTACACATAGAGTGGTCTGACAACACTACAGACAGGAAGTCACACATTAAACACACATAACCTCTACACATAGAGTGGTCTGACAACACTACAGACAGGAAGTCACACATTAAACACACATAACCTCTACACATAGAGTGGTCTGACAACACTACAGACAGGAAGTCACACATTAAATACACACAGAGTGGTCTGACAACACTACAGAAAGGAAGTAACACATTAAACACTGTTACCTCTACACACGTCAGGTATTTATGCCAAACCCTCACTGTCCTCTAGCGATGCCGCCCGTTATTTCAGAACACTACAGACAGGAAGTCACACATTAAACACTGTTACCTCTACACATAGAGTGGTCCTCCCACTGTCCTCTAGCGATGCCGCCCGTTAACTAATCTGGGACCAGGCTAACATGCTAAACTGTTCTGGGACCAGGCTAACATGCTAAACTGTTCTGGGACCAGGCTAACATGCTAAACTGTTCTGGGACCAGGCTAACATGCTAAACTAATCTGGGACCAGGCTAACATGCTAAACTGTTCTGGGACCAGGCTAACAAGCTAAACTAATCTGGGACCAGGCTAACATGCTAAACTAATCTGGGACCAGGCTAACATGCTAAACTAATCTGGGACCAGGCTAACATGCTAAACTGTTCTGGGATCAGGCTAACATGCAAAATTAATCTTCTCATCACAATGTTTATTTTTGTATAATACTGTGGCCTGGTTTGCAGTCATCTGTTCTCTGTCAGGACTAAGTTACTTGGGCCGCAGAGAGGGGAGAGGTCAAGCGTATATCTCTTGGCGCCACAATGTCTGTGTGCCAGTCAATGTGTCTCTGTGATCTTGTCAAGGAGGGGGCATTTGATATATGCCTGTTGATAGATTTTGTTTTATGGTTCTGAGAGCGAGAAAAAATATAGTTTAGGAGACAAAGCTGAACGATAAGTTATGGCCAATGCTGTCTGGCTATGTGTGTCTTTGCTATAAAGGATCTCAGTTGCAATGTGTAAGGGACTCTCAGAGAATTCATTTAAAGACACTGAATTGATTGTGATGGAGCTCATATAATTAAAGATGGGCTTTATGATCACTCTGACTTGTGTGTGGTTTGCTCTCATGATTTGGTAAATACAGGAAATGTCCACGACACCACAAAATGAGGTGGAAACTGAGCTGCACTTCCTAACCTCCTGCCAAATGTATGACCATATTAGAGACACATATTTCCCTCAGATTACACAGATCCACAAATAATAAGAAAACAAACACAATTTTGATAAACTCCCATAAAATACCAGTGTTCCGTCACAGCAACACGATTTGTGACCTGTTGCCACAAGAAAAGGGCAACCAGCGAAGAACAAACACCATTGTGAATACAACCCATTTTTAACTATTTTAACTATTTGCACATTGTAACAACACTGTATAGAGACATAATATCACATTTGAAATGGCTCTACTATTTTCAAACTGGTGTGAGTGTAATGTTTACTGTACATTGTTTTACTATGTATTTAATTGTTGTTTCTCCATTTCAGTTGCTTTGGCAATGTAAATTGAATTGAGAGAGAGAGAGAGAGAGAGAGAGAGAGAGAGAGAGAGAGAGAGAGAGAGAGAGAGAGAGAGAGAGAGAGAGAGAGAGAGAGAGAGAAGCAGGGAGAGAGAGAGAGACATAAGCCGAGACTAGACCTCCTCCCAGAGAGGTAGAAGTGTGACAGTGAGACACAGTACAGAGATGGTGACACATCCACAGAGAGCGGCGGTCCTTGAAAACAGCATGACTCCTCTTCTCCTCTCATCGCCGTCTGCCTGCCGCAATGCACCTCCTGCTGCTCCCACAACTTGGCGAGGGGAAGTGATTGTTTCTCCTCCAATAACGAGCAGCAATTAATCTCCCGGTTCACACTCTAGGCTACCTGCAGGGCACACCAAGGACTTCCACAGGAAGACGACTGCAGGAGACTCATGCAGGGGAGCAGGTACAGTAGAGAAGGAGAGTAGTAACAGTAGAGAGTAGTAACAGTAGAGAAGGAGAGTAGAAACAGTAGAGAAGGAGAGTAGTAACAGTAGAGAAGGAGAGTAGTAACAGTAGAGAAGGAGGGTAGTAACAGTAGAGAAGGAGACTAGAAACAGTAGAGAGTAGTAACAGTAGAGAAGGAGAGTAGTAACAGTAGAGAGTAGTAACAGTAGAGAAGGAGAGTTGAAACAGTAGAGAAGGATGGTAGAAACAGTAGAAAAGGAGAGTAGTAACAGTAGAGAAGGAGGGTAGTAACAGTAGAGAGTAGTAACAGTAGAGAAGGAGAGGAGTAACAGTAGAGAAGGAGAGTAGTAACAGTAGAGAAGGAGAGTAGTAACAGTAGAGAAGGAGGGTAGTAACAGTAGAGAAGGAGAGTAGTAACAGTAGAGAAGGAGAGTAGTAACAGTAGAGAAGGAGAGTAGTAACAGTAGAGAAGGAGAGTAGTAACAGTAGAGAGTAGTATCAGTAGAGAAGGAGAGTAGAAACAATAGAGAAGGAGGGTAGTAACAATAGAGAGTAGTATCAGTAGAGAAGGAGAGTAGTAACAGTAGAGAAGGAGAGTAGTAACAGTAGAGAGTAGTATCAGTAGAGAAGGAGAGTAGTAACAGTAGAGAAGGAGAGTAGTAACAGTAGAGAGTAGTATCAGTAGAGAAGGAGAGTAGTAACAGTAGAGAATGAGAGTAGTAACAGTAGAGAGTAGTATCAGTAGAGAAGGAGAGTAGTAACAGTAGAGAAGGAGAGTAGTAACAGTAGAGAAGGAGAGTAGTAACAGTAGAGGAGAGTAGCAACAGTAGAGAATGAGGGTAGTAACAGTAGAGAAGGAGAAGAGTGTCAGTAGAGAAGGAGAGTAGTAACAGTAGAGAAGGAGAGTAGTAACAGTAGAGGAGAGTAGTAACAGTAGAGAAGGAGGGTAGTAACAGTATAGAAGGAGAATAGTAACAGTAGAGAAGGAGGGTAGTAACAGTAGAGAAGGAGAGTAGTAACAGTAGAGAAGGAGGGTAGTAACAGTAGAGAGTAGTAACAGTAGAGAAGGAGACTAGAAACAGTAGAGAGTAGTAACAGTAGAGAAGGAGAGTAGTAACAGTAGAGAAGGAGGGTAGTAACAGTAGAGAAGGAGAGTAGTAACAGTAGAGAAGGAGGGTAGTAACAATAGAGTAGGAGGGTAGTAACAGTAGAGAAGGAGAGTAGTAACAGTAGAGAAGGAGGGTAGTAACAGTAGAGAAGGAGAGTAGTAACAGTAACAGTAGAGAAGGAGAGTAGTAACAGTAGAGAAGGAGAGTAGTAACAGTAGAGAATGAGGGTAGTAACAGGTAGAGAAGGAGAGTAGTAACAGTAGAGAAGGAGAGTAGTAACAGTAGAGAAGGAGAGTAGTAACAGTAGAGAGTAGTAACAGTAGAGAAGGAGAGTAGTAACAGTAGAGAAGGAGAGTAGTAACAGTAGAGAAGGAGGGTAGTAACAGTAGAGAAGGAGGGTAGTAACAGTAGAGAAGGAGAGTAGTAACAGTAGAGAAGGAGAGTAGTAACAGTAGAGAAGGAGAGTAGTAACAGTAGAGAATGAGGGTAGTAACAGGTAGAGAAGGAGAGTAGTAACAGTAGAGAAGGAGAGTAGTAACAGTAGAGAAGGAGGGTAGTAACAGTAGAGAAGGAGAGTAGTAACAGTAGAGAAGGAGAGTAGTAACAGTAGAGAAGGAGAGTAGTAACAGTAGAGAAGGAGAGTAGTAACAGTAGAGAGTAGTATCAGTAGAGAAGGAGAGTAGAAACAATAGAGAAGGAGGGTAGTAACAATAGTAGTATCAGTAGAGAAGGAGAGTAGTAACAGTAGAGAAGGAGAGTAGTAACAGTAGAGAGTAGTATCAGTAGAGAAGGAGAGTAGTAACAGTAGAGAAGGAGAGTAGTAACAGTAGAGAGTAGTATCAGTAGAGAAGGAGAGTAGTAACAGTAGAGAATGAGAGTAGTAACAGTAGAGAGTAGTATCAGTAGAGAAGGAGAGTAGTAACAGTAGAGAAGGAGAGTAGTAACAGTAGAGAAGGAGAGTAGTAACAGTAGAGGAGAGTAGCAACAGTAGAGAAGGAGGGTAGTAACAGTAGAGAAGGCGAGTAGTAACAGTAGAGAAGGAGAGTAGTAACAGTAGAGAAGGAGAGTAGTAACAGTAGAGGAGAGTAGTAACAGTAGAGAAGGAGGGTAGTAACAGTATAGAAGGAGAATAGTAACAGTAGAGAAGGAGGGTAGTAACAGTAGAGAAGGAGAGTAGTAACAGTAGAGAAGGAGGGTAGTAACAGTAGAGAGTAGTAACAGTAGAGAAGGAGACTAGAAACAGTAGAGAGTAGTAACAGTAGAGAAGGAGAGTAGTAACAGTAGAGAAGGAGGGTAGTAACAGTAGAGAAGGAGAGTAGTAACAGTAGAGAAGGAGGGTAGTAACAATAGAGTAGGAGGGTAGTAACAGTAGAGAAGGAGAGTAGTAACAGTAGAGAAGGAGGGTAGTAACAGTAGAGAAGGAGAGTAGTAACAGTAACAGTAGAGAAGGAGAGTAGTAACAGTAGAGAAGGAGAGTAGTAACAGTAGAGAATGAGGGTAGTAACAGGTAGAGAAGGAGAGTAGTAACAGTAGAGAAGGAGAGTAGTAACAGTAGAGAAGGAGAGTAGTAACAGTAGAGAGTAGTAACAGTAGAGAAGGAGAGTAGTAACAGTAGAGAAGGAGAGTAGTAACAGTAGAGAAGGAGGGTAGTAACAGTAGAGAAGGAGGGTAGTAACAGTAGAGAAGGAGAGTAGTAACAGTAGAGAAGGAGAGTAGTAACAGTAGAGAAGGAGAGTAGTAACAGTAGAGAATGAGGGTAGTAACAGGTAGAGAAGGAGAGTAGTAACAGTAGAGAAGGAGAGTAGTAACAGTAGAGAAGGAGAGTAGTAAGAGTAGAGAAGGAGAGTAGTAACAGTAGAGAAGGAGAGTAGTAACAGTAGAGGAGGGTAGTAACATTAGAGAAGGAGGGTAGTAACAGTAGAGAGTAGTAACAGTAGAGAAGGAGAGTAGTAACAGTAGAGAATGATGGTAGTAACAGTAGAGAAGGAGAGTAGTAACAGTAGAGAAGGAGAGTAGTAACAGTAGAGAGTAGTAACAGTAGAGAAGGAGAGTAGTAACAGTAGAGAAGGAGAGTAGTAACAGTAGAGAAGGAGGGTAGTAACAGTAGAGAAGGATGGTAGTAACAGTAGAGAAGGAGAGTAGTAACAGTAGAGAAGGAGAGTAGTAACAGTAGAGAAGGAGAGTAGTAACAGTAGAGAATGAGGGTAGTAACATGTAGAGAAGGAGAGTAGTAACAGTAGAGAAGGAGAGTAGTAACAGTAGAGAAGGAGAGTAGTAACAGTAGAGAGTAGTAACAGTAGAGAAGGAGAGTAGTAACAGTAGAGAAGGAGAGTAGTAACAGTAGAGAAGGAGGGTAGTAACAGTAGAGAAGGAGGGTAGTAACAGTAGAGAGTAGTAACAGTAGAGAAGGAGAGTAGTAACAATAGAGAATGATGGTAGTAACAGTAGAGAAGGAGAGTAGTAACAGTAGAGAAGGAGAGTAGTAACAGTAGAGAAGGAGAGTAGTAACAGTAGAGAGTAGTAACAGTAGAGAAGGAGAGTAGTAACAGTAGAGAAGGAGGGTAGTAACAGTAGAGAAGGAGAGTAGTAACAGTAGAGAAGGAGAGTAGTAACAGTAGAGAAGGAGGGTAGTAACAGTAGAGAAGGAGAGTAGTAACAGTAGAGAAGGAGGGTAGTAACAGTAGAGAAGGAGGGTAGTAACAGTAGAGAAGGAGAGTAGTAACAGTAGAGAAGGAGGGTAGTAACAGTAGAGAAGGAGGGTAGTAACAGTAGAGAAGGAGAGTAGTAACAGTAGAGAAGGAGAGTAGTAACAGTAGAGAAGGAGGGTAGTGACAGTAGAGAAGGAGAGTAGTAACAGTAGAGAAGGAGAGTAGTAACAGTAGAGAGTAGTAACAGTAGAGAAGGAGAGTAGTAACAGTAGAGAAGGACGGTAGTGACAGTAGAGAAGGAGAGTAGTAACAGTAGAGAAGGAGAGTAGTAACAGTAGAGAGTAGTAACAGTAGAGAAGGAGGGTAGTAACAGTAGAGAAGGAGAGTAGTAACAGTAGAGAAGGAGAGTAGTAACAGTAGAGAAGGAGGGTAGTGACAGTAGAGAAGGAGAGTAGTAACAGTAGAGAAGGAGAGTAGTAACAGTAGAGAGTAGTAACAGTAGAGAAGGAGAGTAGTAACAGTAGAGAAGGAGAGTAGTAACAGTAGAGAGTAGTAACAGTAGAGAAGGAGAGTAGTAACAGTAGAGAAGGAGGGTAGTAACAGTAGAGAAGGAGGGTAGTAACAGTAGAGAAGGAGGGTAGTAACAGTAGAGAGTAGTAATAGTAGAGAAGGAGAGTAGTAACAGTAGAGAAGGAGAGTAGTAACAGTAGAGAGTAGTAACAGTAGAGAAGGAGAGTAGTAACAGTAGAGAAGGAGGGTAGTAACAGTAGAGAAGGAGGGTAGTAACAGTAGAGAAGGAGGGTAGTAACAGTAGAGAAGGAGGGTAGTAACAGTAGAGAAGGAGAGTAGTAACAGTAGAGAAGGAGAGTAGTAACAGTAGAGAAGGAGGGTAGTAACAGTAGAGAAGGAGGGTAGTGACAGTAGAGAAGGAGAGTAGTAACAGTAGAGAGTAGTAACAGTAGAGAAGGTGGGTAGTAACAGTAGAGAAGGAGGGTAGTAACAGTAGAGAAGGAGAGTAGTAACAGTAGAGAAGGAGGGTAGTAACAGTAGAGAGTGGTAACAGTAGAGAAGGAGAGTAGTAACAGTAGAGAAGGAGAGTAGTAACAGTAGAGAAGGAGGGTAGTAACAGTAGAGAAGGAGAGTAGTAACAGTAGAGAGTAGTAATAGTAGAGAAGGAGAGTAGTAACAGTAGAGAAGGAGGGTAGTAACAGTAGAGAAGGAGGGTAGTAACAGTAGAGAAGGAGAGTAGTAACAGTAGAGAAGGAGAGTAGTAACAGTAGAGAGTAGTAATAGTAGAGAAGGAGAATAGTAACAGTAGAGAAGGAGGGTAGTGACAGTAGAGAAGGAGAGTAGTAACAGTAGAGAAGGAGGGTAGTGACAGTAGAGAAGGAGGGTAGTAACAGTAGAGGAGAGTAGCAACAGTAGAGAAGGAGGGTAGTAACAGTAGAGAAGGAGAGTAGTAACAGTAGAGAAGGATAGTAGTAACAGTAGAGAGTAGTAACAGTAGAGAAGGAGAGTAGTAACAGTAGAGGGTAGTAATAGTAGAGAAGGAGAGTAGTAACAGTAGAGAAGGAGGGTAGTGACAGTAGAGAAGGAGGGTAGTAACAGTAGAGGAGAGTAGCAACAGTAGAGAAGGATAGTAGTAACAGTAGAGAGTAGTAACAGTAGAGAAGGAGAGTAGTAACAGTAGAGGGTAGTGACAGTAGAGAAGGAGAGTAGTAACAGTAGAGAAGGAGAGTAGTAACAGTAGAGGAGAGTAGCAACAGTAGAGAAGGAGAGTAGTAACAGTAGAGAGTAGTAATAGTAGAGAAGGAGAGTAGTGACAGTAGAGAAGGAGAGTAGTAACAGTAGAGAAGGAGAGTAGTGACAGTAGAGAAGGAGAGTAGTAACAGTAGAGAAGGAGAGTAGTGACAGTAGAGAAGGAGAGTAGTGACAGTAGAGAAGGAGAGTAGTAACAGTAGAGAAGGAGAGTAGTAACAGTAGAGAGTAGTAACAGTAGAGAAGGAGAGTAGTGACAGTAGAGAAGGAGAGTAGTAACAGTAGATAGTAGTAATAGTAGAGAAGGAGAGTAGTAACAGTAGAGAAGGAGAGTAGTAACAGTAGAGAGTAGTAACAGTAGAGAAGGAGAGTAGTGACAGTAGAGAAGGAGAGTAGTGACAGTAGAGAAGGAGAGTAGTAACAGTAGAGAAGGAGAGTAGTAACAGTAGAGAGTAGTAACAGTAGAGAAGGAGAGTAGTGACAGTAGAGAAGGAGAGTAGTAACAGTAGAGAGTAGTAACAGTAGAGAAGGAGAGTAGTGACAGTAGAGAAGGAGAGTAGTAACAGTAGATAGTAGTAATAGTAGAGAAGGAGAGTAGTGACAGTAGAGAAGGAGAGTAGTAACAGTAGAGAAGGAGAGTAGTGACAGTAGAGAAAGAGAGTAGTAACAGTAGAGAAGGAGAGTAGTAACAGTAGAGAAGGAGAGTAGTAACAGTAGAGGGTAGTAACAGTAGAGAATGAGGGTAGTAACAGTAGAGAGTAGTGACAGTAGAGAAGGAGAGTAGTAACAGTAGATAGTAGTAATAGTAGAGAAGGAGAGTAGTAACAGTAGAGAAGGAGAGTAGTAACAGTAGAGAGTAGTAACAGTAGAGAAGGAGAGTAGTAACAGTAGATAGTAGTAATAGTAGAGAAGGAGAGTAGCAACAGTAGAGAAGGAGAGTAGTAACAGTAGATAGTAGTAATAGTAGAGAAGGAGAGTAGTAACAGTAGAGAAGGAGAGTAGTAACAGTAGAGAGTAGTAACAGTAGAGAAGGAGAGTAGTAACAGTAGAGAGTAGTAACAGTAGAGAAGGAGAGTAGTAACAGTAGAGAAGGAGAGTAGTAACAGTAGAGAGTAGTAACAGTAGAGAAGGAGAGTAGTAACAGTAGAGAGTAGTAACAGTAGAGAAGGAGAGTAGTAACAGTAGAGAGTAGTAACAGTAGAGAAGGAGAGTAGTAACAGTAGAGAAGGAGGGTAGTAACAGTAGAGAAGGAGAGTAGTAACAGTAGAGAAGGAGAGTAGTAACAGTAGAGAAGGAGGGTAGTAACAGTAGAGAAGGAGAGTAGTAACAGTAGAGAGTAGTAACAGTAGAGAAGGAGAGTAGTAACAGTAGAGAAGGAGAGTAGTAACAGTAGAGAAGGAGAGTAGTAACAGTAGAGAAGGAGAGTAGTAACAGTAGAGAAGGAGGGTAGTAACAGTAGAGAAGGAGAGTAGTAACAGTAGAGAAGGAGAGTAGTAACAGTAGAGAGTAGTAACAGTAGAGAAGGAGAGTAGTAACAGTAGAGAAGGAGGGTAGTAACAGTAGAGAAGGAGAGTAGTAACAGTAGAGAGTAGTAACAGTAGAGAAGGAGAGTAGTAACAGTAGAGAAGGAGGGTAGTAACAGTAGAGAAGGAGAGTAGTAACAGTAGAGAGTAGTAACAGTAGAGAAGGAGAGTAGTAACAGTAGAGAAGGAGAGTAGTAACAGTAGAGAAGGAGGGTAGTAACAGTAGAGAAGGAGAGTAGTAACAGTAGAGAGTAGTAACAGTAGAGAAGGAGAGTAGTAACAGTAGAGAAGGAGGGTAGTAACAGTAGAGAAGGAGAGTAGAAACAGTAGAGAAGGAGAGTAGAAACAGTAGAGAAGGAGAGTAGTAACAGTAGAGAAGGAGAGTAGTAACAGTAGAGAGTAGTAATAGTAGAGAAGGAGAGTAGTGACAGTAAGAAGGAGAGTAGTAACAGTAGAGAAGGAGAGTAGTGACAGTAGAGAAGGAGAGTAGTAACAGTAGAGAAGGAGAGTAGTGACAGTAGAGAAGGAGAGTAGTGACAGTAGAGAAGGAGAGTAGTAACAGTAGAGAAGGAGAGTAGTAACAGTAGAGAGTAGTAACAGTAGAGAAGGAGAGTAGTGACAGTAGAGAAGGAGAGTAGTAACAGTAGATAGTAGTAATAGTAGAGAAGGAGAGTAGTAACAGTAGAGAAGGAGAGTAGTAACAGTAGAGAGTAGTAACAGTAGAGAAGGAGAGTAGTGACAGTAGAGAAGGAGAGTAGTGACAGTAGAGAAGGAGAGTAGTAACAGTAGAGAAGGAGAGTAGTAACAGTAGAGAGTAGTAACAGTAGAGAAGGAGAGTAGTGACAGTAGAGAAGGAGAGTAGTAACAGTAGAGAGTAGTAACAGTAGAGAAGGAGAGTAGTGACAGTAGAGAAGGAGAGTAGTAACAGTAGATAGTAGTAATAGTAGAGAAGGAGAGTAGTGACAGTAGAGAAGGAGAGTAGTAACAGTAGAGAAGGAGAGTAGTGACAGTAGAGAAAGAGAGTAGTAACAGTAGAGAAGGAGAGTAGTAACAGTAGAGAAGGAGAGTAGTAACAGTAGAGGGTAGTAACAGTAGAGAATGAGGGTAGTAACAGTAGAGAGTAGTGACAGTAGAGAAGGAGAGTAGTAACAGTAGATAGTAGTAATAGTAGAGAAGGAGAGTAGTAACAGTAGAGAAGGAGAGTAGTAACAGTAGAGAGTAGTAACAGTAGAGAAGGAGAGTAGTAACAGTAGATAGTAGTAATAGTAGAGAAGGAGAGTAGCAACAGTAGAGAAGGAGAGTAGTAACAGTAGATAGTAGTAATAGTAGAGAAGGAGAGTAGTAACAGTAGAGAAGGAGAGTAGTAACAGTAGAGAGTAGTAACAGTAGAGAAGGAGAGTAGTAACAGTAGAGAGTAGTAACAGTAGAGAAGGAGAGTAGTAACAGTAGAGAAGGAGAGTAGTAACAGTAGAGAGTAGTAACAGTAGAGAAGGAGAGTAGTAACAGTAGAGAGTAGTAACAGTAGAGAAGGAGAGTAGTAACAGTAGAGAGTAGTAACAGTAGAGAAGGAGAGTAGTAACAGTAGAGAAGGAGGGTAGTAACAGTAGAGAAGGAGAGTAGTAACAGTAGAGAAGGAGAGTAGTAACAGTAGAGAAGGAGGGTAGTAACAGTAGAGAAGGAGAGTAGTAACAGTAGAGAGTAGTAACAGTAGAGAAGGAGAGTAGTAACAGTAGAGAAGGAGAGTAGTAACAGTAGAGAAGGAGAGTAGTAACAGTAGAGAAGGAGAGTAGTAACAGTAGAGAAGGAGGGTAGTAACAGTAGAGAAGGAGAGTAGTAACAGTAGAGAAGGAGAGTAGTAACAGTAGAGAGTAGTAACAGTAGAGAAGGAGAGTAGTAACAGTAGAGAAGGAGGGTAGTAACAGTAGAGAAGGAGAGTAGTAACAGTAGAGAGTAGTAACAGTAGAGAAGGAGAGTAGTAACAGTAGAGAAGGAGGGTAGTAACAGTAGAGAAGGAGAGTAGTAACAGTAGAGAGTAGTAACAGTAGAGAAGGAGAGTAGTAACAGTAGAGAAGGAGAGTAGTAACAGTAGAGAAGGAGGGTAGTAACAGTAGAGAAGGAGAGTAGTAACAGTAGAGAGTAGTAACAGTAGAGAAGGAGAGTAGTAACAGTAGAGAAGGAGGGTAGTAACAGTAGAGAAGGAGAGTAGAAACAGTAGAGAAGGAGAGTAGAAACAGTAGAGAAGGAGAGTAGTAACAGTAGAGAAGGAGAGTAGTAACAGTAGAGAAGGAGAGTAGTAACAGTAGAGAGTAGAAACAGTAGAGAAGGAGAGTAGTAACAGTAGAGAAGGAGAGTAGTAACAGTAGAGAAGGAGAGTAGTAACAGTAGAGAAGGAGGGTAGTAACAGTAGAGGGTAGTGACAGTAGAGAAGGAGGGTAGTAACAGTAGAGAAGGAGAGTAGTAACAGTAGAGAAGGAGAGTAGTAACAGTAGAGAGTAGTAACAGTAGAGAAGGAGAGTAGTAACAGTAGAGAAGGAGGGTAGTGACAGTAGAGAAGGAGAGTAGTAACAGTAGAGAGTAGTAATAGTAGAGAAGGAGAGTAGTAACAGTAGAGAAGGAGGGTAGTGACAGTAGAGAAGGAGAGTAGTAACAGTAGAGAGTAGTAACAGTAGAGAAGGAGAGTAGTAACAGTAGAGAGTAGTAACAGTAGAGAAGGAGGGTAGTAACAGTAGAGAAGGAGAGTAGTAACAGTAGAGAAGGAGAGTAGTAACAGTAGAGAAGGAGAGTAGTAACAGTAGAGAGTAGTAACAGTAGAGAAGGAGAGTAGTAACAGTAGAGAGTAGTAACAGTAGAGAAGGAGAGTAGTAACAGTAGAGAGTAGTAACAGTAGAGAAGGAGAGTAGTAACAGTAGAGAAGGAGAGTAGTAACAGTAGAGAGTAGTAACAGTAGAGAAGGACAGTAGTAACAGTAGAGAATTAGGGTAGTAACAGTAGAGAAGGACAGTAGTAACAGTAGAGGGTAGTGACAGTAGAGAAGGAGAGTAGTAACAGTAGAGAATTAGGGTAGTAACAGTAGAGAAGGACAGTAGTAACAGTAGAGAAGGACAGTAGTAACAGTAGAGAAGGAGAGTAGTAACAGTAGAGAAGGAGAGTAGTAACAGTAGAGAGTAGTAACAGTAGAGAAGGAGAGTAGTAACAGTAGAGAAGGACAGTAGTAACAGTAGAGAAGGACAGTAGTAACAGTAGAGAAGGACAGTAGTAACAGTAGAGAAGGAGAGTAGTAACAGTAGAGAAGGAGGGTAGTAACAGTAGATAGTAGTAACAGTAGAGAAGGAGAGTAGTAACAGTAGAGAAGGAGAGTAGTAACAGTAGAGAGTAGTAACAGTAGAGAAGGAGAGTAGTAACAGTAGAGAAGGAGGGTAGTAACAGTAGAGAAGGAGAGTAGTAACAGTAGAGAAGGAGAGTAGTAACAGTAGAGAAGGAGAGTAGTAACAGTAGAGAAGGAGAGTAGTAACAGTAGAGAAGGAGGGTAGTAACAGTAGAGAAGGAGAGTAGTAACAGTAGAGAAGGAGAGTAGTAACAGTAGAGAAGGAGGGTAGTAACAGTAGAGAAGGAGAGTAGTAACAGTAGAGAAGGAGGGTAGTAACAGTAGAGAAGGAGAGTAGTAACAGTAGAGAAGGAGAGTAGTAACAGTAGAGAAGGAGAGTAGTAACAGTAGAGAAGGAGAGTAGTAACAGTAGAGAAGGAGAGTAGTAACAGTAGAGAGTAGTAACAGTAGAGAAGGAGAGTAGTAACAGTAGAGAAGGAGAGTAGTAACAGTAGAGAAGGAGAGTAGTAACAGTAGAGAAGGAGGGTAGTAACAGTAGAGAGTAGTAACAGTAGAGAAGGAGAGTAGTAACAGTAGAGGGTAGTAACAGTAGAGAAGGAGAGTAGTAACAGTAGAGAGTAGTAACAGTAGAGAGTAGTAACAGTAGAGAGTAGTAACAGTAGAGAGTAGTAACAGTAGAGAAGGGGAGTAGTAACAGTAGAGAGTAGTAACAGTAGAGAAGGAGAGTAGTAACAGTAGAGAAGGAGAGTAGTAACAGTAGAGAGTAGTAACAGTAGAGAGTAGTAACAGTAGAGAGTAGTAACAGTAGAGAGAGAGTAACAGTAGAGAAGGAGAGTAGTAACAGTAGAGAGTAGTAACAGTAGAGAAGGAGAGTAGTAACAGTAGAGAAGGAGAGTAGTAACAGTAGAGAGTAGTAACAGTAGAGAGTAGTAACAGTAGAGAGTAGTAACAGTAGAGAGTAGTAACAGTAGAGAAGGAGAGTAGTAACAGTAGAGAAGGAGAGTAGTAACAGTAGAGAGTAGTAACAGTAGAGAGTAGTAACAGTAGAGAAGGAGAGTAGTAACAGTAGAGAAGGAGAGTAGTAACAGTAGAGAAGGAGAGTAGTAACAGTAGAGAAGGAGAGTAGTAACAGTAGAGAAGGAGAGTAGTAACAGTAGAGAAGGAGAGTAGTAACAGTAGAGAGTAGTAACAGTAGAGCAGTTGGATCGGCCCAGGCTGAGGTACAGACACCTGTCCTGAGACAGTATTTAACAGGATACAGACACCTGTCCCGAGACAGTATTCATCTGGATACAGACACCTGTCCTGAGACAGTATTTAACAGGATACAGACACCTGTCCTGAGACAGTATTTAACAGGATACAGACACCTGTCCTGAGACAGTATTTAACAGGATACAGACACCTGTCCTGAGACAGTATTTATCAGGATACAGACACCTGTCCTGAGACAGTATTTATCAGGATACAGACACCTGTCCTGAGACAGTATTTATCAGGATACAGACACCTGTCCCGAGACAGTATTCATCAGGATACAGACACCTGTCCTGAGACAGTATTCATCAGGATACAGACACCTGTCCTGAGACAGTATTTAACAGGATACAGACACCTGTCCTGAGACAGTATTTATCAGGATACAGACACCTGTCCTGAGACAGTATTTAACAGGATACAGACACCTGTCCTGAGACAGTATTCATCAGGATACAGACACCTGTCCTGAGACAGTATTTAACAGGATACAGACACCTGTCCTGAGACAGTATTCATCAGGATACAGACACCTGTCCTGAGACAGTATTTAACAGGATACAGACACCTGTCCTGAGACAGTATTTAACAGGATACAGACACCTGTCCTGAGACAGTATTCATCAGGATACAGACACCTGTCCTGAGACAGTATTTAACAGGATACAGACACCTGTCCTGAGACAGTATTCATCAGGATACAGACACCTGTCCTGAGACAGTATTTATCAGGATACAGACACCTGTCCTGAGACAGTATTTATCAGGATACAGACACCTGTCCTGAGACAGTATTCATCAGGATACAGACACCTGTCCTGAGACAGTATTCATCAGGATACAGACACCTGTCCTGA
>NC_088238.1:6693829-6723829 GCF_036934945.1 Oncorhynchus masou masou | reverse complement strand
GATGGGTCAGAACCCAGTCTGATCATTAACCATCCACGTCAGAGATGGGTCAGAACCCAGTCTGATCATTAACCCTCCACGTCAGGGATGGGTCAGAACCCAGTCTGATCATTAACCCTCCACGTCAGAGATGGGTCAGAACCCAGTCTGATCATTAACCCTCCACGTCAGAGATGGGTCAGAACCCAGTCTGATCATTAACCCTCCACGTCAGGGATGGGTCAGAACCCAGTCTGATCATTCACCCTCCACGTCAGGGATGGGTCAGAACCCAGTCTGATCATTCACCCTCCACGTCAGGGATGTCAGAACCCAGTCTGATCATTCACCCTCCACGTCAGGGATGGGTCAGAACCCAGTCTGATCATTAACCCTCCACGTCAGAGATGGGTCAGAACCCAGTCTGATCATTAACCCTCCACGTCAGAGATGGGTCAGAACCCAGTCTGATCATTCACCCTCCACGTCAGAGATGGGTCAGAACCCAGTCTGATCATTAACCCTCCACGTCAGGGATGGGTCAGAACCCAGTCTGATCATTCACCCTCCATGTCAGGGATGGGTCAGAACCCAGTCTGATCATTCACCATCCACGTCAGAGATGGGTCAGAACCCAGTCTGATCATTAACCCTCCACGTCAGAGATGGGTCAGAACCCAGTCTGATCATTAACCATCCACGTCAGGGATGGGTCAGAACCCAGTCTGATCATTAACCCTCCACGTCAGGGATGGGTCAGAACCCAGTCTGATCATTCACCCTCCACGTCAGAGATGGGTCAGAACCCAGTCTGATCATTCACCAGGGAAAGGAGTAGACTGATTATTATTCATGAATAAAGAAAGTAAATATTGAATCTGAATCTCGTGCCAACTTTCATAATGAAGGTTAAGGAGAGGCGTGGAATGTGCTTCCTATCAAATAATGGAATGTTTAGAGATAGATCAGCTAAGCTAATAGAATATAGAAATAGATCAGCTAAGTCAATATAATATAGAAATAGATCAGCTAAGTCAATAGAATATAGAAATAGATCAGCTAAGTCAATAGAATATAGAAATAGATCAGCTAAGTCAATATAATATAGAAATAGATTAGCTAAGTCAATATAATATAGAAATAGATTAGCTAAGTAAATAGAATGTATAAATAGATCAGCTAAGTCAATATAATATAGAAATAGATTAGCTAAGTAAATAGAATATAGAAATAGATCAGCTAAGTCAATATAATATAGAAATAGATTCACTAAGTCAATAGAATTTAGAAATAGATCTGCTAAGTTAATAGAATGCAGAAATAGATTCGCTAAGTTACTAGAATGTAGAAATAGATCCGCTAAGTCAATAGAATGTAGAAATAGATATGCTATGTCAATAGAATATAGAAATAGATCTGCTAAGTTAATAGAATATAGAAATAGATCCGCTAAGTCAATAGAATGTAGAAATAGATCCGCTAAGTCAATAGAATATAGAAATAGATCCGCTAAGGTAAAATAATGTAGAAATAGATCCGCTAAGTCAATATAATATAGAAATATATCAGCTAAGTCAATATAATATAGAAATAGATCCGCTAAGTTATTAGAATGTAAAAATAGATCCGCTAAGTCAATAGAATATAGAAATAGATCCGCTAAGTCAATAGAATTTCCATTGAACAATGTAAGATCAGGGGAATGTTATTCAGTGATGTAAATGGATCTACCCACAAGAGACTCACCAGAGTCCTAAATATTCCTAAATAAAATGATGCACTTTTTATTCTCTAAAAGTACATTTAGAATTTTTAGCAGAACAGAAAAATTGTCTAATTCACACACTTATCAAGAGAACATCCCTGGTCATCCCTACTGCCTCTGATCTGGCGGATTCACTAAACACACATGCTTAATTTATAATGATGTCTGGGTGTGGAAGTGTGCCCCTGGCTTACTGTAAATATATATATTTAAATGGTGCCGTCTGGTTTGCTTAATATAAGGAATATAAAATGATTATACTTTTACTTTTACATTTGATACTTAAGTATATTTTGGCACTTAAAGGTACTTTTGATACTTAAGTATATTTAAAACCAAATACTTTTAGACTTTTACTCAAGTAGTATTTTACTGGGTGACTTTCACATTGACTTAATAAGTCATTTACTATGAAGGTATATTTACTTTTACTCAAGTATGACAATTGGGTACTTTTTCCGGCGCTGCTACCAGACAAACCATCTGGACACATCTCTCTATTCACCCTCCCTAACCTAACCTATTCACCCTCTAACCTAACCTATTCACCCTCTAACCTAACCTATTCACCTAACCTATTCACCCTCTAACCTAACCTATTCACCCTCTAACCTAACCTATTCACCCTCTAACCTAACCTATTCACCCTCTAACCTAACCTATTCACCCTCTAACCTAACATATTCACCTCCCTAACCTATTCACCCTCTAACCTAACCTATTCACCCTCTAACCTAACCTATTCACCCTCCCTAACCTATTCACCCTCTAACCTAACCTATTCACCCTCTAACCTAACCTAACCTATTCACCCTCTAACCTAACCTATTCACCCTCTCTATTCACCCTCTAACCTAACCTTTCACCCTCTAACCTAACCTATTCACCCTCTAACCTAACCTATTCACCCTCTAACCTAACCTATTCACCCTCTAACCTAACCTATTCACCCTAACCTAACCTATTCACCCTCTAACCTAACCTATTCACCCTCTAACCTAACCTATTCACCCTCCCTAACCTAACCTATTCACCCTCTAACCTAACCTATTCACCCTCTAACAACCTATTCACCCTCTAACCTAACCTATTCACCCTCTAACCTAACCTATTCACCCTCTAACCTATTCACCTATTAACCTATTCACCTCTAACCTAACCTATTCACCCTCTAACCTAACCTATTCACCCTCCTAACCTATTCACCCTCTAACCTAACCTATTCACCCTCTAACCTAACCTATTCACCCTCTAACCTAACCTATTCACCCTCTAACCTAACCTATTCACCCTCTAACCTAACCTATTCACCCTCTAACCTAACCTATTCACCCTCTAACCTAACCTATTCACCCTCTAACCTAACCTATTCACCCTCTAACCTAACCTATTCTAACCTAACCTATTCACCCTCTAACCTAACCTATTCACCCTCTAACCTATTCACCTCTAACCCTTCACCCTCTAACCTAACCTATTCACCCTCTAACCTAACCTATTCACCCTCCCTAACCTATTCACCCTCTAACCTAACCTATTCACCCTCTAACCTCTAACCTAACCTATTCACCCTCTAACCTAACCTATTCACCCTCTAACCTAACCTATTCACCCTCTAACCCTAACCTATTCACCCTCTAACCTAACCTATTCACCCTCTAACCTAACCTATTCACCCTCTAACCTAACCTATTCACCCTCTAACCTAACCTATTCACCCTCCCTAACCTATTCACCCTCTAACCTAACCTATTCACCCTCTAACCTAACCTATTCACCCTCTAACCTAACCTATTCACCCTCTAACCTAACCTATTCACCCTCTAACCTAACCTATTCACCCTCCTAACCTATTCACCTATTCACCCTCTAACCTAACCTATTCACCCTCTAACCTAACCTATTCACCCTCTAACCTAACCTATTCACCCTCTAACCTAACCTATTCACCCTCTAACCTAACCTATTCACCCTCTAACCTAACCTATTCACCCTCCTAACCTATTCACCCTCTAACCTAACCTATTCACCCTCTAACCTAACCTATTCACCCTCTAACCTAACCTATTCACCCTAACCTAACCTAACCTATTCACCCTCTAACCTAACCTATTCACCCTCTAACCTAACCTATTCACCCTCTAACCTAACCTATTCACCCTCTAACCTAACCTATTCACCCTCTAACCTAACCTATTCACCCTCTAACCTAACCTATTCACCCTCTAACCTAACCTATTCACCCTCCCCTAACCTATTCACCCTCTAACCTAACCTATTCACCCTCTAACCTAACCTATTCACCCTCTAACCTAACCTATTCACCCTCCTAACCTATTCACCCTCTAACCTAACCTATTCACCCTAACCTATTCACCCTCCCTAACCTATTCACCCTCTAACCTAACCTATTCACCCTCCTAACCTATTCACCCTCCTAACCTATTCACCCTCCCTAACCTAACCCTCTAACCTTCTAACCTAACCTATTCACCCTCTAACCTATTCACCCTATAACCTAACCTATTCACCCTCTAACCTAACCTATTCACCCTCCCTAACCTATTCACCCTAACCTAACCTATTCACCCTCTAACCTAACCTATTCACCCTATAACCTAACCTATTCACCCTCTAACCTAACCTATTCACCCTCTAACCTAACCTATTCACCCTCTAACCTAACATATTCACCCTCCCTAACCTATTCACCCTCTAACCTAACCTATTCACCCTCTAACCTATTCACCCTCTAACCTAACCTATTCACCCTCTAACCTAACCTATTCACCCTCTAACCTAACCTATTCACCCTCTAACCTAACCTATTCACCCTCTAACCTGACCCGCTAATTCATCTGTAAGATCCAGTCTCTCTCTATCGCCATATTCAATCAATAAAATATACACAGCCTTCTGCTTCTCAAATACTCTCTCTCTCTCTAACTCTATGTCTCTCTAACTCTCACTCTGTCTCTCTCAACCTCAATTCAATTCAATTCTGTAAGATCCAGTCTCTCTCTATCATGTTCAATCAATGTCTACACAGCCTTCTGCTCTCAAAGTCTCTAACTCTCTGTCTATCTCTATATAAAGTGAAATAAACAATAAAAATTAACAGTAGTCTGTCTCTCTCTGTCTCTAACTCTCTGTCTCTCTCTGTCTCTCTCTCTCTCTCTCTCTCTCTCTCTCTCTCTCTCTCTCTCTCTCTCTCTCTCTCTCTCTCTCTCTCTCTCTCTGTTTCTCTCTCTCTCTCTCTCTCTCTCTCTCTCTCTCTGCCTCCCTCAAGCCTTCCAGCTGAATGAACCCCTTCCCTGGAAACACCCAGCCATGTTGATTCTTTGGTTGATCAAATATCCACTATAGTAGCATGGTAATATACAGTAATATGGTAATATACAGTAATATGGTAA
The DNA here is from genome assembly GCF_036934945.1 of Oncorhynchus masou masou. Lineage (NCBI taxonomy): Eukaryota > Metazoa > Chordata > Actinopteri > Salmoniformes > Salmonidae > Oncorhynchus > Oncorhynchus masou. The sequence goes on along the minus strand of NC_088238.1, from coordinate 6,718,672 downwards.
TATACAGTAGCATGGTAATATACAGTAGAATGGTAATATACAGGCATGGGCACACTCCAACAATCAGACATCATTTACAACAACACATTTGTGTTTTGTGAGTCCACCAGATCAGAGACAGTAGGGATAAACAGGGATGTTCTCTGTTTAGTGAGTCCTCCAGATCAGAGGCATTAGGGATGACCAGGGATGTTCTCTGTTTAGTGAGTCCACCAGATCAGAGACAGTAGGGATGACCAGGGATGTTCTCTGTTTAGTGAGTCCACCAGATCAGAGACAGTAAGGATGACCAGGGATGTTCTCTGTTTAGTGAGTCCTCCAGATCAGAGACAGTAGGGATGACCAGGGATGATGTCCACCAGATCAGAGACAGTAGGGATGACCAGGGATGTTCTCTGTTTAGTGAGTCCACCAGATCAGAGACAGTAGGGATGACCAGGGATGTTCTCTGTTTAGTGAGTCCACCAGATCAGAGGCAGTAGGGATGACCAGGGATGTTCTCTTGATAAGTGTGTGAATTGGACCATTTTCCTGTCCTGCTGAGCATTCAAAATGTAACGAGTACTTTTGGGTGTCAGGAGAAAATGTATGGAGTAAAAAGTACATTAGGAGGAGAGTGGAGAGGAGATGATGATAAAAGGAGAAGGGAATGAGAGATGGATGAGAGGAGAGGAGGTGGAGGAGGGATGGATGAGAAGGATGAGGGAGGAGGAAAGGAGGAGATGGATGAGAGGAAGATGGATGAGAGGAGAGGAGGAGAGTGGAGGAGAGGAGAAGATGGATGAGAGGAGAGGAGGAGAGTGGAGGAGAATGGAAAGGAGAGATGGATGAGAGGAGAGGAGGAGAGTGGAGGAGAGGAGAAGATGGGTGAGAGGAGAGGAGGAGAATGGAGGATAGGAGAAGATGGATGAGAGGAGAAGAGGAGAGTGGAGGACCCACTCCCTGCTCCAGAAAATGGATGAGAGGAGAAGATGGATTGGATGATGGATGAGAATAAAGGAGAGAGTGTGTTATTCAGTCCCACATCCCACCCTATCTCCCAGAAAAACCACTCCTTCTATAGGCGCCCTGGTCTAAATAGTGCACTACCTTCATAGGGCCCTGGTCTAAAGTAGTGCACTATATAGATAATATGGTACCATTAGGTACATACAGTAGCTACTCAGTGGAGCCTCTAATTCAAATTGCTAGCTATCAAATGCTGCACTAGGCAGAGGAATCTGACAACCCACTGCTGTGTCCTTTACAGAGAGAGCTGCACACACTGCTCCTAGAACTGTTGTGGGGAGGAGGGAGGGAGGGAGGGAGGGAGGGCTGCACACACTGCTCCTAGAACTGTTGTGGGGAGGGAGGGAGGGAGGGAGGGAGGGAGGGAGGGAGGGAGGGAGGGAGGGAGGGGGGAGGGAGGGCTGCACACACTGCTCCTAGAACTGTTGTGGGGAGGGGGAGGGGGGAGGGAGGGAGGGGGGAGGGAGGGAGGAGGGAGGGAGGGAGGGAGGGAGGGAGGGAGGGAGGGAGGGAGGGAGGGAGGGAAAGGGAAAGAAAAACAACATCCTTCATTGTTCCTCCTCCAGGAACTGGAGTGCCCCTGAGGAGGGGGAGGGGGAGGAGGAGGGGGAGGAGGGAGGGAAGACAGAGAACGAAAGAAAGTGTGAAAGAAAGTGTGAAAGAAAGAAAGTGTGAAAGTGTGTGTGTGTGGCCTAAAGAAAGAAAGAAAGAAAGAAAGAAAGAAAGAGGAAAGAAAAACAACTATCCTTCATTGTTCCTCCTCCAGGATAATGGAGTAGCCCCTGCTATGGAAGAGATTGGAGTGTGACAAACAAGGTCTGCAGAACGGTGTGTGTGAGGCTGTGATGTCATGTGTGTGTGTTAGATCCAACCTCGACAGAGATCAACTGCTGATGCTGTGTGGACTGTGTTAAATGTGTTGATGTTATACCAGGGACCTTTCAGTCTCTGCTCAGCTCTGCCCTGTTAATAACAGCAAAATACTATTCTTGAATGACTGTTGATGTTGCAAGGAAAGGACAAGGTCTTAAGAACTGTTGATCCTTAAAAGGACTGGTCTTAAATACTGTGATGTTGTACCAAGCGCCTGGTCTTAAATCCAACCTTGTACAGAGATCAACTGTTGATGTTGTACCAAAGGACTGGTCTTAAATACTGTTGATGTTGTACCAAAGGACTGGTCTTAAATACTGTTGATGTTGTACCAAAGGACTGGCCTTAAATACTGCTGATGCTTTGCAAAAAAACTTCCACTAAATCCCAAGGGAGTAATTGAAACATGACATCAACCTTGTTTAATAATGCTGCTTTAACTAACTTAAATAATTCAACTCTTTATCATTCAATTATTCAAAACCTTGTTTCGTGCCGTGCTGCCTCAGACACTAATCTGGGAAGAACCAGAGAAAGACTCACAGACCGGTCAATACAACACAGTAAAACCAAGTCAGAGAGACAGCAACCAGGGCTGATGTTGGGTTGTGACAATATATATATATATATTCATGTGTAGTCCTTCCTCTCCCTGTCTCTCTCTCATTTCAATTCAATTCAATTCAAGGGGCTTTATTGGCATGGGAAACATGTGTTAACATTGCCAAAGCAAGTAAGGTAAACAATAAAAATTAACAGTAGACATCACACATACACATATCATGTGTAGTCCTCTCTCTCCCTGTCTCTCTCTCAATTCAATTCAATTCAAGGGGCTCTCTCTCATGGGAAACATGTCTTAACTTGCCAAAGCAAGTAAGGTAAACAATAAAAATTAACAGTCATTTCCACTCTCTCTCTCTCTCTCTCTCTCCCTGTCTCTCTATCTCTATGTCTCTCTCTCCCTGTCTTTCCCTGTCTCTCTCTCTCTCTCTCTGTCTCTGTCTCTCTCTATATGTCTCTCTCTCTGTCTCTGTCTCGCTCTCTATGTCTCTCTCTCTCTCTATATGTCTCTCTATCTGTCTCTGTCTCTCTCTCTCTCTCTGTCTCTCTCTCCTTGTCTCTCCCTGTCTCTCTCTCTCACAAAAACGTGAATTGATGAATCGTGCAGGTGAAATTGACCCTCACTCATGAAGGAATGTAAAGTGTTAGTTCAACCAACAATCAACCAGTTGTCTAAATTGCTCAAAGGTGCATATCATGAAGAATCAATTGGCAAGCATATATAGACAGACCACAACACAGAGTTGCAATTTTCCAATAATGGATGGACCAGGAAACGAACAGGGTCAACAGCCAAGAGGAGGAAGAAGAGGAGCAAGGATGCGTGGTGGAAGGCAAAACAGAGGAAGAGGCAGAAGAGGACATAAGCGCATATCTGATGACATAAGGGCCACTATTGTTTATAATTTTGCACGTCCAATTTTTCAGTTTTTGATTTGTTAAAAAAGTTTGAACTATCCAATAAATGTCGTTCCACTTCATGATTGTGTCCCACTTGTTGTTGATTCTTCACAAAAAAATACAGTTTTATATCTTTATGTTTGAAGCCTGAAATGTGGCAAAAGGTCGCAAAGTTCAAGGGGGCCGAATACTTTCGCAAGGCACTGTAGGACTGCAAGATGACCTCAAACCGGTGGCAGAGGACGCCTTTTCACACCTCAACAGGAGGAGGCTATTTGCACCATGGTCCGAGCAAACAATGCCATGAGACTCAGGGAAATACAAAGGACCATTATAGAAGACAACGATGTCTTTGAAAACATCCGTACGGTTAGCATCTCAAACATCGACAGGGTGCTGCATAGAAACCAGATGAGTATGAAACAGCTGTACCGTGTACCATTCCAAAGGAATGAGGACAGAGTTAAGGAGCTACGGTACCAGTATGTACAGGTAAAACATATATCTATGTAACTACTGCACAGCAACATTTTATAGTGATACATAGTACAGTAAGCATAAACTGCACACATTTCCATTGCTGTGGAAAGGAACATGCAATATATGTACATTTTATGTCACTCTTCCTCACCAAAACAAATTCAACTGTGTGTTCTGGGATATAGCGTATAATGGAGTTGGAATCAAGTTAACCCCCCCAAATGCAGAAGGCGGGGTCGGAATATCATCGGTCACAGAGCTACTGTGAATTTGCCAGGCCAACGGGGAGGAAATATCACCATGTGTGCTGCTATTTCGGAGCATGGTGTCCTAACCCATATCCCACTTATAGGGCCATACAACACCCAGCATCTACTCAACTTTTTAGAGACTCTCAACCCTGATGATGAGAGGGGTCTGTTTAGAGAGGATTTGCCAAAGTATGTGGTCATTTTTGATAATGTGAGTTTCCATCGATCAAACATCATAAGGCAATGGTTTGTGACCCACCCGAGGATGCTCGTAAAATTCCTCCCACCTTATTCACCATTCCTTAACCCAATTGAGGAGTTCTTTTCAGCATGGAGGTGGAAGGTGTACGATCGTCAGCCACACACACAGATGACCCTGCTGGCTGCAATGGATGCAGCATGTGAGGACATCACAGTAGACGCCTGCAGAGGATGGATAAGGCATTCCAAAAGGTTCTTTCCACGTTGCATTGGAAGGGAAAATATCCGGTGTGATGTGGATGAGAATATGTGGGTCGACAGACAGGAACGTCTGGATGTGTAGAGACAGCACAACAGGGCTGCGGGCAAAGTTGTGCCTTAGGGGTGGTTTCCTGTGTTTCTTTCAAATGTTGTTTTGCACCAAAGCGACTGAGAAAAACTGTAACATTGACAAAACAAGTGAAGAAGATAATATACAAAAGTGAAATAAAAAAAGAAAAAAATTAACAGTAAAGATTACACTCACAGAAGTTCCAAAAGAATAAAGATATTGCAAATGTCATATTATGTAAATATACAGTGTTGTAACAATGTGCAAATAGTTAAAGTACAAAAGGAAAAATAAAATAAGCATAAATATGGGTTGTATTTACAATGGTGTTTGTTCTTCACTGGTTGACCTTTTCTTGTGGCAACAGGTCACACATCTTGCTGCTGTGATGGAACACTGTGGAATTTCACCCAATAGATATAAGAGTTTATCAAAATTGGGTTTGTTTTCGAATTCTTTGTGGATCTGTGTAATCTGAGGGAAATGTGTGTATCTAATATGGTCATAAATGTGTCAGGGGTTAGGAAGTGCGCATATAGCCTGTCTTCTCTTGAGAGACAGGTCTTTCTACTACGGTGGCCTTTCTCAATAGCAAGGCTATCCTCACTGAGTCCCCCCCCCTCTCTCTCCATCACATCAGACAGCATGCCAAGCCGTTCATCCCCCTCTGAGGGAGCTGTGTTGGTGACAGGGGGCCTGGAGGACAACATCCCTCCACAGTGTATAAAAGGGGTAAAGGGAGAGAAACCTGGTTAGCTAAAGCTAGCTAGCGATAGCCTTGATGCTAAACCTGATGGAGGAACATGGTTAGCTAAAGCTAGCTAGCGATAGCCTTGATGCTAAACCTGATGGAGAAGCCTGATGCTAAAACTGGTCTGAAACAAAAGCAAACTGTTTACAAAGGGGTCAAGCTGAGAGAAAACGGGAGGAACATGGTGGTAGAAACCTGGGAGAAGCCTGGGTAAAACTGGTCTGACCAAAAGCACAAATTGCTCGGCTGGTGGTAAATCCCAAACACAAATTGCCTTCGAGCGCACAGCAGCACACACACACACACACACACATGATGGGCCGGAGACAACAGCTGCTGCCCCTTGGCAGCCGTAGCCCATCAAGGTTTATTCTGAGAATCATTGCTTTCGTTCGCTGACAGAGTTTAAATGGAGGCAGGTTGTAAATGACACAGTGTCTGCAATGTGCAGAGACGCCTGGATCAAACCTGCTGTCTCAGCATCAGCTCTAATATGTCTGTACTACAGGGGGTTTGACAATATTAAAGACACACTGTAGACACAAGGTGTCAAACATGCAACCCGAGGGCCCATTCAATACATCCTGTGGGCCCATTCATTTTTACATTTTGTTTTACCTTTATTTAACTAGGCAAGACAGTTAAGAACAAATTCTTATTTTCAATGACGGCCTAGTGGGTTAACTGCCTGTTCAGGGGCAGAACGACAGATTTGTACCTTGTCAGGTCTGGGGTTTGAACTTGCAACCTTCCGGTTACTAGTCCACCCTGCCGCCCTGTGTGTCCATTCATTACGACCTGCGGGCCCATTCAATACAACCTGTGGGCCCATTCATTACAACCTGTGGGCCCATTCATTACAACCTGTGGGCCCATTCAATACAACCTATGGGCCCATTCAATACAACCTGTGGGCCCATTCAATACAACCTATGGGCCCATTCATTACGACCTGTGGGCCCATTCATTACAACCTGTGGGCCCATTCAATACAACCTGTGGGCCCATTCTATCAACCTGTGGGGCCATTCAATACAACCTGTGGGCCCATTCATTACAACATGTGGGCCCATTCATTACATCATGTGGGCCCATTCAATACAACCTGTGGGCCCATTCAATACAACCTATGGGCCCATTCAATACAACCTGTGGACCCATTCAATACAACCTGTGGGCCCATTCATTACAACCTGTGGGCCCATTCATTACAACCTGTGGGCCCATTCATTACAACCTGTGGGCCCATTCAATACAACCTGTGGGCCCATTCATTATGACCTGTGGGCCCATTCAATACAACCTGTGGGCCCATTCAATACAACCTGTGGGCCCATTCAATACAACCTGTGGGCCCATTCATTACAACCTGTGGGCCCATTCAATACAACCTGTGGGCCCATTCAATACAACCTGTGGGCCCATTCAATACAACCTGTGGGCCCATTCAATACAACCTGTGGGCCCATTCAATACAACCTATGGGCCCATTCAATACAACCTGTGGGCCCATTCAATACAACCTGTGGGCCCATTCAATACAACCTGTGGGCCCATTCAATACAACCTGTGGGCCCATTCATTACAACCTGTGGGCCCATTCAATACAACCTATGGGCCCATTCAACACAACATGTGGGCCCATTCAATACAACCTGTGGGCCCATTCAATACAACCTGTGGGCCCATTCAATACAACCTATGGGCCCATTCAATACAACCTGTGGGCCCATTCAATACAACCTATGGGCCCATTCAATACAACATGTGGGCCAATTCAATATGACCTGTGGGTCCATCCAATACAACCTGTGGGTGGTTTGAGTATGTGTTGAAATGATAATGAACCTACATGTACAGTCTCTTCACTCTGATCAGCTTGATAACAGTCATTTATAGTCTCATACATCAACACAGAAGATAAGACAATGAATGGCCTCAGCATGACTACGGTATCAGGTTGATATCAGGTTGTCAGCTACAGTAGCAGGTTGATATCTACATATCTTTATGTGTTAGGTGTTAAGCCAACAACACTAACAGTAGTATTGTTGTAGTTTTAATGAGGGGCCTGGGTCCTGGCTGTAATGTTGGGTCTGTTCCTCAGCCTTGTTGTAGTTTTAATGAGGGGCCTGGGTCCTGGCTGTAATGTTGGGTCTGTTCCTCAGCCTTGTTGTAGTGTTAATGAGGGGCCTGGCTGTAATGTTGGGTCTGTTCCTCAGCCTTGTTGTAGTGTTAATGAGGGGCCTGGGTCCTGGCTGTAATGTTGGGTCTGTTCCTCAGCCTTGTTGTAGTTTTAATGAGGGGCCTGGCTCCTGGCTGTAATGTTGGGTCTGTTCCTCAGCCTTGTTGTAGTTTTAATGAGGGGCCTGGGTCCTGGCTGTAATGTTGGGTCTGTTCCTCAGCCTTGTTGTAGTGTTAATGAGGGGCCTGGGTCCTGGCTGTCATGTTGGGTCTGTTCCTCAGCCTTGTTGTAGTTTTAATGAGGGGCCTGGCTCCTGGCTGTAATGTTGGGTCTGTTCCTCAGCCTTGTTGTAGTGTTAATGAGGGGCCTGGGTCCTGGCTGTAATGTTGGGTCTGTTCCTCAGCTGTGTTGTAGTGTTAATGAGGGGCCTGGGTCCTGGCTGTAATGTTGGGTCTGTTCCTCAGCCTTGTTGTAGTTTTAATGAGGGGCCTGGGTCCTGGCTGTAATGTTGGGTCTGTTCCTCAGCCTTGTTGTAGTTTTAATGAGGGGCCTGGGTCCTGGCTGTAATGTTGGGTCTGTTCCTCAGCCTTGTTGTAGTGTTAATGAGGGGCCTGGGTCCTGGCTGTAATGTTGGGTGTGTTCCTCAGCCTTGTTGTAGTGTTAATGAGGGGCCTGGGTCCTGGCTGTAATGTTGGGTGTGTTCCTCAGCCTTGTTGTAGTGTTAATGAGGGGCCTGGGTCCTGGCTGTAATGTTGGGTCTGTTCCTCAGCCTTGTTGTAGTTTTAATGAGGGGCCTGGGTCCTGGCTGTCATGTTGGGTGTGTTCCTCAGCCTTGTTGTAGTTTTAATGAGGGGCCTGGGTCCTGGCTGTAATGTTGGGTCTGTGCCTCAGCCTTGTTGTAGTGTTAATGAGGGGCCTGGGTCCTGGCTGTAATGTTGGGTCTGTTCCTCAGCCTTGTTGTAGTTTTAATGAGGGGCCTGGGTCCTGGCTGTAATGTTGGGTCTGTGCCTCAGCCTTGTTGTAGTGTTAATGAGGGGCCTGGGTCCTGGCTGTAATGTTGGGTCTGTTCCTCAGCCTTGTTGTAGTTTTAATGAGGGGCCTGGGTCCTGGCTGTAATGTTGGGTCTGGTCCTCAGCCTTGTTGTAGTTTTAATGAGGGGCCTGGGTCCTGGCTGTAATGTTGGGTCTGTTCCTCAGCTGTGTTGTAGGCTGTTAAGTGATGACCACGGTTAGACTCTGGTAAGTATCTAACGTGGTTCTTTAAAGGGCATCTTTAGCATCCTGTTAACCATCCCGTCGTAGTGCTGAGCTGTGGATTGATGTGTGAGGAACCGAATCTGTGCAGGACTTCGGCACACCACCGGTGACAACCAGGGGTTTTAACGACCCCCAAGTCACGGTGGGAAGTCGCGATGGCATTTAACACGACGAGCAGCCCTCTCCAGGCCCTTTCCAAAACGCCTTAAAAATAGACTTACAAAACAACCTCCCCAAGGGGGGAATGACTCAGTGTCAACGTCCAGGGAGACAGAAGTGCCCTATATCAGTGAGACTGCTTCAAATGTGACAGACAGTTTCAGGGGGTTGTGTGTTTTAGTTGGCAGGAAATGGAAGAAAGGTAAATAAACACATTTTTTTAACATAATGAAACAGGGAGGTATTAACTGAACTGGTCCAATCAGACATGATTGTTACGCTTTTCTGTTGCAAAATGTTTTGCTACGGTGTATCCTGAATGAACATGACCAGATGATGGTGAAACCCAGGTTATAGAGGGTCTATGTCTAGAGGTCAGTTAGGTTATAGAGGGACTATGTCTAGAGGACAGTTAGGTTATAGAGGGTCTATGTCTAGAGGTCAGTTAGGTTATAGAGGGTCTATGTCTAGAGGTCAGTTAGGTTATAGAGGGACTATGTCTAGAGGTCAGTTAGGTTATAGAGGGACTATGTCTAGAGGACAGTTAGGTTATAGAGGGACTATGTCTAGAGGACAGTTAGGTTATAGAGGGTCTATGTCTAGAGGATGGTCAGTTAGGTTATAGAGGGTCTATGTCTAGAGGACAGTTAGGTTATAGAGGGACTATGTCTAGAGGTCAGTTAGGTTATAGAGGGTCTATGTCTAGAGGATGGTCAGTTAGGTTATAGAGGGTCTATGTCTAGAGGACAGTTAGGTTATAGAGGGACTATGTCTAGAGGATGGTCAGTTAGGTTATAGAGGGTCTATGTCTAGAGGACAGTTAGGTTATAGAGGGACTATGTCTAGAGGTCAGTTAGGTTATAGAGGGTCTATGTCTAGAGGATGGTCAGTTAGGTTATAGAGGGTCTATGTCTAGAGGACAGTTAGGTTATAGAGGGACTATGTCTAGAGGTCAGTTAGGTTATAGAGGGTCTATGTCTAGAGGATGGTCAGTTAGGTTATAGAGGGTCTATGTCTAGAGGACAGTTAGGTTATAGAGGGACTATGTCTAGAGGTCAGTTAGGTTATAGAGGGTCTATGTCTAGAGGTCAGTTAGGTTATAGAGGGACTATGTCTAGAGGTCAGTTAGGTTATAGAGGGACTATGTCTAGAGGATGGTCAGTTAGGTTATAGATAGACTATGTCTACAGGATGGTCAACCAAATCTACACACAGTATATAAGAGGTGAATCTAGGGACAACATGTTTGTTTACAATTAAACTGGAGCACAACAATGTGTACAACAACAAGGTCTTCAGGTCTCCTATATTAACCATTAGATGTTCTGTCGTGGTCTTCAGGTCTGCTGGTCTCCTATATTAACCATTAGATGTTATGTCATGGTCTTTAGGTCTTCAGGTCTCCTATATTAACCATTAGATGTTATGTCATGGTCTTCAGGTCTGCTGGTCTCCTATATTAACCATTAGATGTTATGTCATGGTCTTCAGGTCTGCTGGTCTCCTATATTAACCATTAGATGTTATGTCGTGGTCTTCACGTCTGCTGGTCTCCTATATTAACCATTAGATGTTCTGTCATGGTCTTCAGGTCTGCTGGTCTCCTATAATAATCATTAGATGTTATGTTGTGGTCTGCTGGTCTCCTATATTAACCATTAGATGTTATGTCATGGTCTTCAGGTCTGCTGGTCTCCTATATTAACCATTAGATGTTCTGTCATGGTCTTCAGGTCTGCTGGTCTCCTATATTAACCATTAGATGTTCTGTCGTGGTCTGCTGGTCTCCTATATTAACTATTAGATGTTCTGTCGTGGTCTGCTGGTCTCCTATATTAACCATTAGATGTTCTGTCGTGGTCTGCTGGTCTCCTATATTAACTATTAGATGTTCTGTCGTGGTCTGCTGGTCTCCTATATTAACCATTAGATGTTATGCCGTGGTCTTCAGGTCTGCTGGTCTCCTATATTAACCATTAGATGTTATGCCGTGGTCTTCAGGTCTGCTGGTCTCCTATATTAATCATTAGATGTTATGTCATGGTCTTCAGGTCTGCTGGTCTCCTATATTAACCATTAGATGTTATGTTGTGGTCTTTAGGTCTGCTGGTCTCCTATATTAATAATTTCAACCATAGGGAGGTGGAAACACAGGCAACAACACAAACAGACACACATTACAGTAATGAAATGACTAAGGAAAGCCATCAGTGGATATAAGACATGGCCTCATGGAAGAAGAGAGAATGTGATAGATGTGATAGAACGCCTCAAATTATTCCATGAATTATTTATCATCTACAGGCTGGGGCTGGACAGGACGTATGAAGGCTGGCTGGCTGGGAGGGAGGAGGGGGAAGGGGGGCAGGGAGAGGGAGGCAGGGAGAGGGAGGGAGGGGCAGGGAGGGAGGGAGGGAGGGAGGGAGGGGGAGGGAGGGAGCCTAAGAGGAGGGAGAGTAGGGGAGAGAAGAAAAAGAGGGGGAGGGTGGGAGGGAGGGAGGGATGGACACACACACACACACACACACACACACACACACACACACACACACCGTCTCGGCTACATGCTACATTTACAAATACCAGCCGATGAATTGAGAACCCTGCATCCTCTTATGCCTCGAACCCACCCTTCTGACACCACTCTGGCTCAAATGTGTGTGTTCAATGTGAACAGAGATGACGTCTTTTACAGCCAGATAGAGATGTATAAATACCACCACTTATTTGGCCACCTTCTCCTCTGAGTCACTGAGTCCCAAGCTGTGCCAATTAGTTGGCTATGAAAATAAGATAAAAAAAAAAACATATTTTCAAAGCACTGCTTTTGTTTTCACAAGTGTTGATAAAATAATATAAAAATAAGATTAATTTTTTTTATCAACAAGTGTTGCTAAAAGCCAGAGTCAGGATGACTGAATGCAGATCCATTTGATATTAACAGCTGAAGTAAAGACTTACACTATTCAACCATCCTGAGCCAAATCGTTATTATGACTATTATAATGACAAAGAACGCATCTCATTAAAGTCGAGAGACAGATGTCAGATGAGAAAGAGAGAAACTGCTTTAATTCTGCGGATCTGGACAACAACAAAAAATGAATTCCCTCTCAGAATGAAACAAAGACAGAGAGATAATAAATGCAGAGGCTCGACTGAGCAACTTGTAATTCATGAGAGAGAGAGAGGGAGGGGAAAGAAGAGAGAGAGAGAGAGAGAGAGAGGGAGAGGAAAGAGAGAGAGAGAGAGAGAGAGAGAGAGAGAGAGAGAGAGAGAGAGAGGAGAGAGAGAGAGAGAGAGAGAGAGAGAGAGAGAGAGGAAAGAGAGAGAGGGAGAGGAAAGAGAGAGAGAGAGAGAGAGAGTCACTCAGTAGGTTATCTAGAGGCTGACTAGACCTGAGGATGGGAGCAGTAGGTTATCTAGAGACTGACTAGACCTGAGAGCAGTAGGTTATCTAGAGACTGACTAGACCTGAGAACAGTAGGTTATCTAGAGACTGACTAGACCTGAGGATGGGAGCAGTAGGTTATCTAGAGACTGACTAGACCTGAGGATGGGAGCAGTAGGTTATCTAGAGACTGACTAGACCTGAGAGCAGTAGGTAATCTAGAGACTGACTATACCTGAGAGCAGTAGGTTATCTAGAGACTGACTAGACCTGAGAACAGTAGGTTATCTAGGACTGACTAGACCTGTGAGCAGTAGGTTATCTAGAGACTAACTAGACCTGAGAGCAGTAGGTAATCTAGAGACTGACTATACCTGAGAGCAGTAGGTTATCTAGAGACTGACTAGACCTGAGAACAGTAGGTTATCTAGGACTGACTAGACCTGAGAGCAGTAGGTTATCTAGAGACTGACTAGACCTGATAACAGTAGGTTATCTAGAGACTGACTATACCTGAGAGCAGTAGGTTATCTAGAGACTAGACCTGAGAGCAGTAGGTTATCTAGAGACTGACTATACCTGAGAGCAGTAGGTTATCTAGAGACTGACCAGACCTGAGAGCAGTAGGTTATCTAGAGACTGACCAGACATGAGAGCAGTAGGTTATCTAGAGACTGACTAGACCTGATAACAGTAGGTTATCTAGAGACTGACTATACCTGAGAGCAGTAGGTTATCTAGAGACTGACTAGACCTGAGAGCAGTAGGTTATCTAGAGACTGACTAGACCTGAGAACAGTAGGTTATCTAGAGACTGACTATACCTGAGAGCAGTAGGTTATCTAGAGACTAGACCTGAGAACAGTAGGTTATCTAGAGACTGACTAGACCTGAGAGCAGTAGGTTATCTAGAGACTGACTAGACCTGATAACAGTAGGTTATCTAGAGACTGACTATACCTGAGAGCAGTAGGTTATCTAGAGACTGACTAGACCTGAGAGCAGTAGGTTATCTAGAGACTGACTAGACCTGAGAGCAGTAGGTTATCTAGAGACTGACTAGACCTGAGAACAGTAGGTTATCTAGAGACTGACTATACCTGAGAGCAGTAGGTTATCTAGAGACTGACTAGACCTGAGAGCAGTAGGTTATCTAGAGACTGACTAGACCTGAGAGCAGTAGGTTATCTAGAGACTGACTAGACCTGAGAGCAGTAGGTTATCTAGAGACTGACCAGACCTGAGAGCAGTAGGTTATCTAGAGACTGACCAGACCTGAGAGCAGTAGGTTATCTAGAGACTGACCAGACATGAGAGCAGTAGGTTATCTAGAGACTGACTAGACCTGAGAACAGTAGGTTATCTAGAGACTGACTAGACCTGAGAGCAGTAGGTTATCTAGAGACTGACTAGACTTGAGAGCAGTGGGTTGTCTAGAGACTGAATAGACCTGAGAACAGTAGGTTATCTAGAGACTGACTAGACCTGAGAGCAGTAGGTTATCTAGAGACTGACTAGACCTGAGAACAGTAGGTTGTCTAGAGACTGACTAGACCTGAGAGCAGTAGGTTATCTAGAGACTAGACCTGAGAACAGTAGGTTATCTAGAGACTGACTAGACCTGAGAGCAGTAGGTTATCTAGAGACTGACTAGACCTGAGAGCAGTAGGTTATCTAGAGACTAGACCTGAGAACAGTAGGTTATCTAGAGACTGACTAGACCTGAGAGCAGTAGGTTATCTAGAGACTGACTAGACCTGAGAGCAGTAGGTTATCTAGAGACTGACTAGACCTGAGAGCAGTAGGTTATCTAGAGACTAGACCTGAGAACAGTAGGTTATCTAGAGACTGACTAGACCTGAGAACAGTAGGTTATCTAGAGACTGACTAGACTTGAGAGCAGTAGGTTGTCTAGAGACTGAATAGACCTGAGAACAGTAGGTTATCTAGAGACTGACTAGACCTGAGAGCAGTAGGTTATCTAGAGACTGACTAGACCTGAGAACAGTGGGTTATCTAGAGACTGACTAGACCTGAGAGCAGTAGGTTATCTAGAGACTGACTAGACCTGAGAACAGTAGGTTATCTAGAGACTGACTAGACCTGAGAGCAGTAGGTTATCTAGAGACTGACTAGACCTGAGAGCAGTAGGTTATCTAGAGACTAGACCTGAGAACAGTAGGTTATCTAGATACTGACTAGACCTGAGAGCAGTAGGTTATCTAGAGACTGACTAGACCTGAGAGCAATAGGTTATCTAGAGACTGACTAGACCTGAGAGCAGTAGGTTATCTAGAGACTGACTAGACCTGAGAGCAGTAGGTTATCTAGAGACTGACTAGACCTGAGAACAGTAGGTTATCTAGAGACTAGACCTGAGATCAGTAGGTTATCTAGAGACTGACTAGACCTGAGAGCAGTAGGTTATCTAGAGACTGACTATACCTGAGAGCAGTAGGTTATCTAGAGACTGACTAGACCTGAGAGCAGTAGGTTATCTAGAGACTAGACCTGAGAACAGTAGGTTATCTAGAGACTGACTAGACCTGAGAGCAGTAGGTTATCTAGAGACTGACTAGACATGAGAACAGTAGGTTATCTAGAGACTGACTAGACCTGAGAGCAGTAGGTTATCTAGAGACTGACTAGACCTGAGAGCAGTAGGTTATCTAGAGACTGACTAGACCTGAGAGCAGTAGGTTATCTAGAGAATGACTAGACCTGAGAGCAGTAGGTTATCTAGAGACTGACTAGACCTGAGAGCAGTAGTTTATCTAGAGACTGACTAGACCTGAGAACAGTAGGTTATCTAGAGACTGACTAGACCTGAGAACAGTAGGTTATCTAGAGACTGACTAGACCTGAGAGCAGTAGGTTATCTAGAGACTAGACCTGAGAACAGTAGGTTATCTAGAGACTGACTAGACCTGAGAGCAGTAGGTTATCTAGAGACTAGACCTGAGAACAGTGGGTTATCTAGAGACTGACTAGACCTGAGAGCAGTAGGTTATCTAGAGACTAGACCTGAGAACAGTAGGTTAACTAGAGACTGACTAGACCTGAGAGCAGTAGGTTATCTAGAGACTGACTAGACCTGAGAGCAGTAGGTTATCTAGAGACTAGACCTGAGAACAGTAGGTTATCTAGAGACTGACTAGACCTGAGAGCAGTAGGTTATCTAGAGACTGACTAGACCTGAGAGCAATAGGTTATCTAGAGACTGACTAGACCTGAGAGAAGTAGGTTATCTAGAGACTAGACCTGAGAACAGTAGGTTATCTAGAGACTGACTAGACCTGAGAGAAGTAGGTTATCTAGAGACTAGACCTGAGAACAGTAGGTTATCTAGAGACTGACTAGACCTGAGAACAGTAGGTTATCTAGAGACTAGACCTGAGAACAGTAGGTTATCTAGAGACTGACTAGACCTGAGAGCAGTAGGTTATCTAGAGACTGACTAGACCTGAGAGCAGTAGGTTATCTAGAGACTGACTAGACCTGAGAGCAGTAGGTTATCTAGAGACTAGACCTGAGAACAGTAGGTTATCTAGAGACTGACTAGACCTGAGAGCAGTAGGTTATCTAGAGACTGACTAGACATGAGAACAGTAGGTTATCTAGAGACTGACTAGACCTGAGAGCAGTAGGTTATCTAGAGACTGACTAGACCTGAGAGCAGTAGGTTATCTAGAGACTGACTAGACCTGAGAACAGTAGGTTATCTAGAGACTGACTAGACCTGAGAGCAGTAGGTTATCTAGAGACTGACTAGACCTGAGAACAGTAGGTTATCTAGAGACTGACTAGACCTGAGAGCAGTAGGTTATCTAGAGACTGACTAGACCTGAGAGCAGTAGGTTATCTAGAGACTAGACCTGAGAACAGTAGGTTATCTAGATACTGACTAGACCTGAGAGCAGTAGGTTATCTAGAGACTGACTAGACCTGAGAGCAATAGGTTATCTAGAGACTGACTAGACCTGAGAGCAGTAGGTTATCTAGAGACTGACTAGACCTGAGAGCAGTAGGTTATCTAGAGACTGACTAGACCTGAGAACAGTAGGTTATCTAGAGACTAGACCTGAGATCAGTAGGTTATCTAGAGACTGACTAGACCTGAGAGCAGTAGGTTATCTAGAGACTGACTATACCTGAGAGCAGTAGGTTATCTAGAGACTGACTAGACCTGAGAGCAGTAGGTTATCTAGAGACTAGACCTGAGAACAGTAGGTTATCTAGAGACTGACTAGACCTGAGAGCAGTAGGTTATCTAGAGACTGACTAGACATGAGAACAGTAGGTTATCTAGAGACTGACTAGACCTGAGAGCAGTAGGTTATCTAGAGACTGACTAGACCTGAGAGCAGTAGGTTATCTAGAGACTGACTAGACCTGAGAGCAGTAGGTTATCTAGAGAATGACTAGACCTGAGAGCAGTAGGTTATCTAGAGACTGACTAGACCTGAGAGCAGTAGTTTATCTAGAGACTGACTAGACCTGAGAACAGTAGGTTATCTAGAGACTGACTAGACCTGAGAACAGTAGGTTATCTAGAGACTGACTAGACCTGAGAGCAGTAGGTTATCTAGAGACTAGACCTGAGAACAGTAGGTTATCTAGAGACTGACTAGACCTGAGAGCAGTAGGTTATCTAGAGACTAGACCTGAGAACAGTGGGTTATCTAGAGACTGACTAGACCTGAGAGCAGTAGGTTATCTAGAGACTAGACCTGAGAACAGTAGGTTATCTAGAGACTGACTAGACCTGAGAGCAGTAGGTTATCTAGAGACTGACTAGACCTGAGAGCAGTAGGTTATCTAGAGACTAGACCTGAGAACAGTAGGTTATCTAGAGACTGACTAGACCTGAGAGCAGTAGGTTATCTAGAGACTGACTAGACCTGAGAGCAATAGGTTATCTAGAGACTGACTAGACCTGAGAGAAGTAGGTTATCTAGAGACTAGACCTGAGAACAGTAGGTTATCTAGAGACTGACTAGACCTGAGAGAAGTAGGTTATCTAGAGACTAGACCTGAGAACAGTAGGTTATCTAGAGACTGACTAGACCTGAGAACAGTAGGTTATCTAGAGACTAGACCTGAGAACAGTAGGTTATCTAGAGACTGACTAGACCTGAGAGCAGTAGGTTATCTAGAGACTGACTAGACCTGAGAGCAGTAGGTTATCTAGAGACTGACTAGACCTGAGAGCAGTAGGTTATCTAGAGACTAGACCTGAGAACAGTAGGTTATCTAGAGACTGACTAGACCTGAGAGCAGTAGGTTATCTAGAGACTGACTAGACATGAGAACAGTAGGTTATCTAGAGACTGACTAGACCTGAGAGCAGTAGGTTATCTAGAGACTGACTAGACCTGAGAGCAGTAGGTTATCTAGAGACTGACTAGACCTGAGAACAGTAGGTTATCTAGAGACTGACTAGACCTGAGAGCAGTAGGTTATCTAGAGACTAGACCTGAGAGCAGTAGGTTATCTAGAGACTAGACCTGAGAACAGTAGGTTATCTAGAGACTGACTAGACCTGAGAGCAGTAGGTTATCTAGAGACTGAGACCTGAGAGCAGTAGGTTATCTAGAGACTGACTAGACCTGAGAACAGTAGGTTATCTAGAGACTGACTAGACCTGAGAACAGTAGGTTATCTAGAGACTGACTAGACCTGAGAGCAGTAGGTTATCTAGAGACTAGACCTGAGAACAGTAGGTTATCTAGCGACTGACTAGACCTGAGAGCAGTAGGTTATCTAGAGACTGACTAGACATGAGAACAGTAGGTTATCTAGAGACTGACTAGACCTGAGAGCAGTAGGTTATCTAGAGACTGACTAGACCTGAGAGCAGTAGGTTATCTAGAGACTGACCTGTCCTGGTGCAGTAGGTTATCTAGAGACTGACTAGACCTGAGAGCAGTAGGTTATCTAGAGACTGACTAGACCTGAGAACAGTAGGTTATCTAGAGACTGACTAGACCTGAGAACAGTAGGTTATCTAGAGACTGACCTGTCCTGGTGCAGTATGTTATCTAGAGACTGACTAGACCTGAGAGCAGTAGGTTATCTAGAGACTGACCTGTCCTGGTGCAGTAGGTTATCTAGAGACTGACTAGACCTGAGAGCAGTAGGTTATCTAGAGACTGACTAGACCTGAGAGCAGTAGGTTATCTAGAGACTGACTAGACCTGAGAGCAGTAGGTTATCTAGAGACTGACTAGACCTGAGAGCAGTAGGTTATCTAGAGACTAGAGACTAGACCTGAGAGCAGTAGGTTATCTAGAGACTAGACCTGAGAACAGTAGGTTGTCTAGAGACTGACTAGACCTGAGAGCAGTAGGTTATCTAGAGACTATACCTGAGAGCAGTAGGTTATCTAGAGACTGACTAGACCTGAGAGCAGTAGGTTATCTAGAGACTGACTAGACCTGAGAACAGTAGGTTATCTAGAGACTGACTAGACCTGAGAGCAGTAGGTTATCTAGAGACTGACTAGACCTGAGAGCAGTAGGTTATCTAGAGACTGACTAAACCAGGGAGCAGTAGGTTATCTAGAGACTGACTAGACCTGAGAACAGTAGGTTGTCTAGAGACTAGACCTGAGAGCATTAGGTTATCTAGAGACTGACTAGACCTGAGAGCAGTAGGTTATCTAGAGACTGACTAGACCTGAGAACAGTAGGTTATCTAGAGACTGACTAGACCTGAGAGCAGTAGGTTATCTAGAGACTGACTAGACCTGAGAACAGTAGGTTATCTAGAGACTGACTATACCTGAGAGCAGTAGGTTATCTAGAGACTGACTAGACCTGAGAGCAGTAGGTTATCTAGAGACTAGACCTGAGAACAGTAGGTTATCTAGAGACTGACTAGACCTGAGAGCAGTAGGTTATCTAGAGACTGACTAGACATGAGAACAGTAGGTTATCTAGAGACTGACTAGACCTGAGAGCAGTAGGTTATCTAGAGACTGACTAGACCTGAGAGCAGTAGGTTATCTAGAGACTGACTAGACCTGAGAGCAGTAGGTTATCTAGAGAATGACTAGACCTGAGAGCAGTAGGTTATCTAGAGACTGACTAGACCTGAGAACAGTAGGTTATCTAGAGACTAGACCTGAGAACAGTAGGTTATCTAGAGACTGACTAGACCTGAGAGCAGTAGGTTATCTAGAGACTGACTAGACCTGAGAGCAGTAGGTTATCTAGAGACTGAGTAGACCTGAGAGCAGTAGGTTATCTAGAGACTAGACCTGAGAACAGTAGGTTATCTAGAGACTGACTAGACCTGAGAGCAGTAGGTTATCTAGAGACTGACTAGACATGAGAACAGTAGGTTATCTAGAGACTGACTAGACCTGAGAGCAGTAGGTTATCTAGAGACTGACTAGACCTGAGAGCAGTAGGTTATCTAGAGACTGACTAGACCTGAGAACAGTAGGTTATCTAGAGACTGACTAGACCTGAGAGCAGTAGGTTATCTAGAGACTGACTAGACCTGAGAGCAGTAGGTTATCTAGAGACTAGACCTGAGAACAGTAGGTTATCTAGAGACTGACTAGACCTGAGAGCAGTAGGTTATCTAGAGACTGACTAGACCTGAGAGCAGTAGGTTATCTAGAGACTAGACCTGAGAACAGTAGGTTATCTAGAGACTGACTAGACCTGAGAGCAGTAGGTTATCTAGAGACTAGACCTGAGAGCAGTAGGTTATCTAGAGACTGACTAGACCTGAGAACAGTAGGTTATCTAGAGACTGACTAGACCTGAGAACAGTAGGTTATCTAGAGACTGACTAGACCTGAGAGCAGTAGGTTATCTAGAGACTAGACCTGAGAACAGTAGGTTATCTAGCGACTGACTAGACCTGAGAGCAGTAGGTTATCTAGAGACTGACTAGACATGAGAACAGTAGGTTATCTAGAGACTGACTAGACCTGAGAGCAGTAGGTTATCTAGAGACTGACTAGACCTGAGAGCAGTAGGTTATCTAGAGACTGACCTGTCCTGGTGCAGTAGGTTATCTAGAGACTGACTAGACCTGAGAGCAGTAGGTTATCTAGAGACTGACTAGACCTGAGAACAGTAGGTTATCTAGAGACTGACTAGACCTGAGAACAGTAGGTTATCTAGAGACTGACCTGTCCTGGTGCAGTATGTTATCTAGAGACTGACTAGACCTGAGAGCAGTAGGTTATCTAGAGACTGACCTGTCCTGGTGCAGTAGGTTATCTAGAGACTGACTAGACCTGAGAGCAGTAGGTTATCTAGAGACTGACTAGACCTGAGAGCAGTAGGTTGTCTAGAGACTGACTAGACCTGAGAGCAGTAGGTTATCTAGAGACTATACCTGAGAGCAGTAGGTTATCTAGAGACTGACTAGACCTGAGAGCAGTAGTTTATCTAGAGACTGACTAGACCTGAGAACAGTAGGTTATCTAGAGACTAGAGACTAGACCTGAGAGCAGTAGGTTATCTAGAGACTAGACCTGAGAACAGTAGGTTGTCTAGAGACTGACTAGACCTGAGAGCAGTAGGTTATCTAGAGACTATACCTGAGAGCAGTAGGTTATCTAGAGACTGACTAGACCTGAGAGCAGTAGTTTATCTAGAGACTGACTAGACCTGAGAACAGTAGGTTATCTAGAGACTGACTAGACCTGAGAGCAGTAGGTTATCTAGAGACTGACTAGACCTGAGAGCAGTAGGTTATCTAGAGACGGACTAGACCTGAGAGCAGTAGGTTATCTAGAGACTGACTAGACATGAGAGCAGTAGGTTATCTAGAGACTGACTAGACCTGAGAGCAGTAGGTTATCTAGAGACTGACTAAACCAGGGAGCAGTAGGTTATCTAGAGACTGACTAGACCTGAGAACAGTAGGTTGTCTAGAGACTAGACCTGAGAGCATTAGGTTATCTAGAGACTGACTAGACCTGAGAGCAGTAGGTTATCTAGAGACTGACTAAACCAGGGAGCAGTAGGTTATCTAGAGACTGACTAGACCTGAGAACAGTAGGTTATCTAGAGACTGACTAGACCTGAGAACAGTAGGTTATCTAGAGACTGACTAGACCTGAGAGCAGTAGGTTATCTAGAGACTAGACCTGAGAACAGTAGGTTATCTAGCGACTGACTAGACCTGAGAGCAGTAGGTTATCTAGAGACTGACTAGACATGAGAACAGTAGGTTATCTAGAGACTGACTAGACCTGAGAGCAGTAGGTTATCTAGAGACTGACTAGACCTGAGAGCAGTAGGTTATCTAGAGACTGACCTGTCCTGGTGCAGTAGGTTATCTAGAGACTGACTAGACCTGAGAGCAGTAGGTTATCTAGAGACTGACTAGACCTGAGAACAGTAGGTTATCTAGAGACTGACTAGACCTGAGAACAGTAGGTTATCTAGAGACTGACCTGTCCTGGTGCAGTATGTTATCTAGAGACTGACTAGACCTGAGAGCAGTAGGTTATCTAGAGACTGACCTGTCCTGGTGCAGTAGGTTATCTAGAGACTGACTAGACCTGAGAGCAGTAGGTTATCTAGAGACTGACTAGACCTGAGAGCAGTAGGTTATCTAGAGACTGACTAGACCTGAGAGCAGTAGGTTATCTAGAGACTATACCTGAGAGCAGTAGGTTATCTAGAGACTGACTAGACCTGAGAGCAGTAGGTTATCTAGAGACTGACTAGACCTGAGAACAGTAGGTTATCTAGAGACTAGAGACTAGACCTGAGAGCAGTAGGTTATCTAGAGACTAGACCTGAGAGCAGTAGGTTGTCTAGAGACTGACTAGACCTGAGAGCAGTAGGTTATCTAGAGACTATACCTGAGAGCAGTAGGTTATCTAGAGACTGACTAGACCTGAGAGCAGTAGTTTATCTAGAGACTGACTAGACCTGAGAACAGTAGGTTATCTAGAGACTGACTAGACCTGAGAGCAGTAGGTTATCTAGAGACTGACTAGACCTGAGAGCAGTAGGTTATCTAGAGACGGACTAGACCTGAGAGCAGTAGGTTATCTAGAGACTGACTAGACATGAGAGCAGTAGGTTATCTAGAGACTGACTAGACCTGAGAGCAGTAGGTTATCTAGAGACTGACTAAACCAGGGAGCAGTAGGTTATCTAGAGACTGACTAGACCTGAGAACAGTAGGTTGTCTAGAGACTAGACCTGAGAGCATTAGGTTATCTAGAGACTGACTAGACCTGAGAGCAGTAGGTTATCTAGAGACTGACTAGACCTGAGAACAGTAGGTTGTCTAGAGACTAGACCTGAGAGCAGTAGGTTATCTAGAGACTGACTAGACCTGAGAGCAGTAGGTTATCTAGAGACTGACCTGTCCTGGTGCTCTGAGTCCTACTGCTTCAGACGGACTCCTGAGTTTCTCTCCCCTAATACTCAGAGTCCAGCTCTGGGAACAGTCTCCTGGTTAGGGGGGAGAGGGGTCAGAGGAGTAGGCTCTCCCCTAATACTCAGAGTCCAGCTCTGGGAACAGTCTCCTGGTTAGGGGGGAGAGGGGTCAGAGGAGTAGGCTCTCCCCTAATACTCAGAGTCCAGCTCTGGGAACAGTCTCCTGGTTAGGGGGGAGAGGGGTCAGAGGAGTAGGCTCTCCCCTAATACTCAGAGTCCAGCTCTGGGAACAGTCTCCTGGTTAGAGGGAGAGGGGTTATCAGAGACTAGGCTCTCCCCTAATTACTCTGAGTCCAGCTCTGGGAACAGTCTCCTGGTTATCTCTCCCTAATACTCAGAGTCCAGCTCTGGGAACAGTCTCCTGGTTAGGGGAGAGGGGTCAGAGGAGTAGGCTCTCCCCTAATACTCAGAGTCCAGCTCTGGGAACAGTCTCCTGGTTAGGGTGGGACAGGGGTCAGAGGAGTAGGCTCTCCCCTAATACTCAGAGTCCAGCTCTGGGAACAGTCTCCTGGTTAGAGGGAGAGGGGTCAGAGGAGTAGGCTCTCCCCTAATACTCAGAGTCCAGCTCTGGGAACAGTCTCCTGGTTAGTGGGGAGAGGGGTCAGAGGAGTAGGCTCTCCCCTAATACTCAGAGTCCAGCTCTGGGAACAGTCTCCTGGTTAGGGGGAGAGGGGTCAGAGGTTCTCCCCTAATACTCAGAGTCCAGCTCTGGGAACAGTCTCCTGGTTAGGGGGACAGGGGTCAGAGGAGTAGGCTCTCCCTAATACTCAGAGTCCAGCTCTGGGAACAGTCTCCTGGTTAGGGGAGAGGGGTCAGAGGAGTAGGCTCTCCCCTAATACTCAGAGTCCAGCTCTGGGAACAGTCTCCTGGTTAGAGGGAGAGGGGTCAGAGGAGTAGGCTCTCCCCTAATACTCAGAGTCCAGCTCTGAACAGTCTCCTGGTTAGGGGGAGAGGGGTCAGAGGAGTAGGCTCTCCCCTAATACTCAGAGTCCAGCTCTGGGAACAGTCTCCTGGTTAGGAGGGAGAGGGGTCAGAGGAGTAGGCTCTCCCCTAATACTCAGAGTCCAGCTCTGGGAACAGTCTCCTGGTTAGGAGGGAGAGGGGTCAGAGGAGTAGGCTCTCCCCTAATACTCAGAGTCCAGCTTTAGGCTAACACGTACAAAACAGACTTCCTTATGGGAGGATTGTTGTGTATGACAACGTGTATTCTAATGTGTATTTGGATGTGCAGTTTCAACGTGTATATTGTAGTTGATGTCTATTGTTTGCCCGGTCGACCACTATTCTATCCTTCAGTCTGAGTCTGCCGTTGTTGTTTGTCGGTAACGTCAAAATGAGAGGTGTTGAACAAAACAATCGATTGAATCACCTCTAACCAATCAGAGGAGCAAAGCCAAAGCCACATTTTCAAACCTCTACTTTACCCGCGTGTGTTCTGGCTCTGGTCCAACTCATTGGTGTCTGGGACCAATCAGAACGGTTCGAGTGTTCTTCCATTGTAGAAATTGTTGTGGGGGTACTCAGAGCCAGACTCTAAATTAAAGGTTAAAGGTCAAGAGTACACGGCTGAACATTAAAAAAACAAACATATTTATGCCTAAATTGACAAACCCAAAAGTAGTTATTTAGCAGGAGATGGCCCTGAACAATAACTAGTAACTCTGCATAGATCTAGATAGACCACACAATGTGAAGTGTCACTCCCTATGCAAATGAGGTGTCAGATTTCACATACTGCATCTCAGCTGAGAGCGTGAAGTCTGAGTTCCAGAGCTTTCACAGGAAGGCAGAGCAACTGAAGGTGCACCGTTCACAGAGATCTCTGTACACAAAAACATTGGTCGGAACCAGTCCAGACGCACTCAAAGTCCCCTGAATAGAGAAATTAACTTCTAAATCCTGTGTTTCCTAGTAATGATGAAGCACACGGCTGGCCTGACTAGGGATTAGGAGAATGTTGTTCCCCACACGGCTGGCCTGGCTAGGGATTAGGAGAATGTTGTTCCCACATGGCTGGCCTGGCTAGGGATTAGGAGAATGTTGTTCCCACATGGCTGGTCTGGCTACGG
>NC_088238.1:6652580-6686229 GCF_036934945.1 Oncorhynchus masou masou | reverse complement strand
AGTTGCACCCCTTCTGAAGAAACCTACACTCGATCCCTCCGATGTCAACAACTACAGACCAGTATCCCTTCTTTCTTTTCTCTCCAAAACTCTTGAACGTGCCGTCCTTGGCCAGCTCTCCCGCTATCTCTCTCAGAATGACCTTCTTGATCCAAATCAGTCAGGTTTCAAGACTAGTCATTCAACTGAGACTGCTCTTCTCTGCATCACGGAGGCGCTCCGCACTGCTAAAGCTAACTCTCTCTCCTCTGCTCTCATCCTTCTAGACCTATCGGCTGCCTTCGATACTGTGAACCATCAGATCCTCCTCTCCACCCTCTCCGAGTTGGGCATCTCCGGCGCGGCCCACGCTTGATTGCGTCTACCTGACAGGTCGCTCCTACCAGGTGGCGTGGCGAGAATCTGTCTCCTCGCCACGCTCTCACCACTGGTGTCCCCAGGGCTCTGTTCTAGGCCCTCTCCTATTCTCGCTATACACCAAGTCACTTGGCTCTGTCATAACCTCACATGGTCTCTCCTATCATTGCTATGCAGACGACACACAATTAATCTTCTCCTTTCCCCCTTCTGATGACCAGGTGGCGAATCGCATCTCTGCATGTCTGGCAGACATATCAGTGTGGATGACGGATCACCACCTCAAGCTGAACCTCGGCAAGACGGAGCTGCTCTTCCTCCCGGGGAAGGACTGCCCGTTCCATGATCTCGCCATCACGGTTGACAACTCCATTGTGTCCTCCTCCCAGGCGCTAAGAACCTTGGCGTGATCCTGGACAACACCCTGTCGTTCTCAACCAACATCATGGCGGTGGCCCGTTCCTGTAGGTTCATGCTCTACAACATCCGCAGAGTACGACCCTGCCTCACACAGGAAGCGGCGCAGGTCCTAATCCAGGCACTTGTCATCTCCCGTCTGGATTACTGCAACTCGCTGTTGGCTGGGCTCCCTGCCTGTGCCATTAAACCCCTACAACTCATCCAGAACGCCGCAGCCCGTCTGGTGTTCAACCTTCCCAAGTTCTCTCCACGTCACCCCGCTCCTCCGCTCTCTCCACTGGCTTCCAGTTGAAGCTCGCATCCGCTACAAGACCATGGTGCTTGCCTACGGAGCTGTGAGGGAACGGCACCGCAGTACCTCCAGGCTCTGATCAGGCCCTACACCCAAGCAAGGGCACTGCGTTCATCCACCTCTGGCCTGCTCGCCTCCCTACCATTGAGGAAGTACAGTTCCCGCTCAGCCCAGTCAAAACTGTTCGCTGCTCTGGCCCCCCAATGGTGGAACAAACTCCCTCACGACGCCAGGACAGCGGAGTCAATCACCACCTTCCGGAGACACCTGAAACCCCACCTCTTCAAGGAATACCTAGGATAGGATAAGTAATCCTTCTCACCACCCCCCCCTTAATGATTTAGATGCACTATTGTAAAGTGGCTGTTCCACTGGATGTCAGAAGGTGAATTCACCAATTTGTAAGTCGCTCTGGATAAGAGCGTCTGCTAAATGACTTAAATGTAATGTAAATGTAATGACCTTTTAACGGTGGTGGTCGTCTGAGAAACCTCAATCAAAGATAGTACCAGAGAGGATGGACTAAAACTGCTTATCCAACAGAAATATTTGATCACACTTTGTAGGTGATGTCGTGGCGGCGTTGGCTAACTAAACTCATGTGGAGAAACAATTCAATCGGGGTGGTCGTCTCCTGCCGAACTGCGCATGTGTATATCCCAAAACGCGATATAAAATCGTTTTTGACGAAAATTAAAACGGGTCAGTTTGTCACTTTAATTAGGTTGTGGTAATGACCTGTTCAACTACTTAAGAACGTGGCTTGAATCTACGTTGTGCTTTTAGATTTCGAGAAAATGTACAACTAATGAAGAATTTGTCACTTCTCTCATTGACTCCTCAAATCCCGGCCTGGTCTGTTTCTCAGGCGTTTCGTCAAGTCTCGCGATGTATTTGTATTTATTAAGGCTCCTCATGACCTGCTACCTCAACCTGGGGACCAAACACATTAAGGCACATTACATGTAAAACACAAAATAAAACAGTACATCATATAAACATTTTTAGACCACTACATATCTACAATACAACATAAATAATACCACCATATAACAATATTACACTGTACGTGTGTAGAATGCGTGGACTTGGGGACTGTGAAGAGACCTCTGGTGGCATGTCTTGTGGGGTATGCATGGGTGTCCAAGCTGTGTGCAAGTAGGTCAAACAGACAACTCGTTATATTCAGCTCGTCACTGGTTCTTACAAAAACAAGTAGTGACAAGACAATCTCTCCCACTTTGAGCCATGTTGCACCTCTAGGTTTAGGAACTCTGATAGTACCATATGAAGATAGGCAGAAACTGCTTCTTCACACATACAGCACGTAATTGCATACTTTTCATGATCAGTAAAGAGCAATTGATTATGTATTATCAGATAGGGTGATGGAAGGCAGATCCATTTGGCATGTGGCTAACAAGCTAGCTAACTAAGCAAACAACACGTGCTTCAACAGAGATTAGTCTTTTGGTGAAAGTTTAACATCAGAAAGTCCTCATCCTGGTAAAGTTGTCAGTTGGACTTGCTGTCATCACCACTATAGATAGAAAGCAAATCAAACAACATCTGGATAATCCCCTGACGGTTAGCTTGTTAACCAGCCATATCGACGTGATCTGTTAGCTAGTTGGCCAAACTGACGTGGTCCATCAATCAATGTTGCCTATCATGTCTGTCAGCGGAAATCTTTAAATATGTTGAGCAGGTGATAATAACTTCGCTAGGTAGGCCAATGCTGGTTGCAGGGGGGAGGAAAGTATATTAGGTCTACATACCACTATGTTTAGTCAACTGTACAAAGTTTCTACCCGTAACTTGCAAAGTAAACATGATCCGTTTACAAACAGTAACTTTACATCGGCAAATGCGCCCTTCAGCTGCTTGACAGGCAGAGCCCACGAATGATGCTAAATGAACCTAAACCACACGTACTTTTCAGGTATAGTTCACTTTTATTTTATATCACTCATATCAATTAATGGTCAATCAATCAAATGTATTTATAAAGCCCTTTTTACATCAGCAGATATCTCAAAGTGCTGTACAGAAACCCAGACTAAAACCCCAAACAGCAAGCAATGCAGGTGTAGAATATGTGGGCAATATTGAGACATTATGGTGAGGCAACCTTCACCTATCTGAAATCGCATGATCAATGGATGTTTACTGATCATGAAAAGCATATAGTTTACTTGCTGTAGGCCTATAACGCTGATGGCGATTCAGCTAGATGTGCGCAATTGTTTTGCATATAATAATAGGAAATTTGTAGTTATAAGTTCTTCAGTCATGATATTACAATCAAATAGCCTAGTTAACATTTATTTAACAATTCTTTGAAAACGGCACATAGTTTTCTGGGTGCATGAAGCCAAACTGCTTGCACCGAGGACCCGGATCAGAACGACGGGGGACCGTAACAACACGCCGTTGGAAGTCCCTTCCTGACTTTTAAAGCAGGCCTTAAGACTCACCTTTATCGGCTGGCCTACCCTTCCTCCTAGACCTTGATTGGCACGTTTATGATATGGTTATATATGTATATGTTTTTAAACTTGTTCTTTTTTAACTTTTATTTTATGCGCTTTGAGATTATTCTTGTGTTACTAAAAACGCGTTACAAATGCAATAAATAATTGTTATTATTAATGGTTTTAGCAGAGCTGTTGGTCTCCTTGCTCCCCAGCAGCCACATCGAACACTGCAATGTATTGTAACGTTTTATTGATAAGGACCAAACCCCCGATCACCCTTGCAGGCGATGTCATGGCAACGTTGGCTAGCTAAACTTCATATAATATACATTTTTTTAAATAGCTAAACCGAAGACGGATAAACTGATAATATTTCCTGACAATACCTGTCTCTCTCCGCCCTAACAATGGGAGTTGTTGTCCACAAAGCGGCATGGCGGGCTAATTATTTATGCATATTTCAATACTCAATGAGGGTTGTTGACGTCAACCGCCTGTATTCAATGTAGAAAAATGATATGCTAATAGCCTTCAGATCACGAATATGCATAGCCATCTCCAGACAACTCCGATAGGGTGTGTTCGTAAATTCAATCTGGAGTGTCAGAGTGCACTCAGAGTCCGCCCTTGGCGTTCATAAATTCAGGGCGTTGACAGATTGTCCTACATTCAGACGTTTCGCTCTCGGAGCGCACACCGGATGCTCTGGCCGAGGAGTAAGGTTGATCCGGGCGTTCGGACTTCACAAAGGCAGTCAAGCACCCAAGCTATCTGGCTGGCTACTTCCAGACACAAATGAGAGAAAATCTCACTCTGACCATTTTACTCACCCTGGCAGAGATGGTTATGGTGTTTTCATGTTATCCAGAGTGTTGGTGACTGTAACTGTGCTACTGGCAATAATTTCATTACGCTTTTTTTCTGCCGATGTTTACTGACACTGGCCATTTTCAACGGGTGTTGACTGTTCATAAATTCATCAGTTATTCTGCACTCTGGTACTCAGACAAGAGTGCTCTGAAATCAGAGTAAATAGCCAGAGTGAATTTACGAACGCACCCACAAGTGTTACTCACAAAGTTCGAACGTATACTCTATCAAATAAACCTCACATAGCAAATAAGCCATTGCAGTTTTTTGTTGACCAAATTCGACACTCTCACTAAACAGGTTTCCATCCAACCTTTTTATACAAGTAAAGTACATGTCGGATAAAAAAAAATCCACAACAGGCCTGATGGAAACCACAAGCTCTCCAAATGTCAACAAAACTAAATATGCTAGACAAGGTGGGATCTTTTTTTGTGTTGGTAAAATTAATTATGTGAGAAACGCCTTTATGTGCAAATATTAATAAACTAAATCAAATCAAACTTTATTTGTCACAAATACACAAGTGACCAGCCCTTAACCAACAGTATAGACCTTACTGTGAAACGCTGACTGACCAGCCCTTAACCAACAGTGTAGACCTCACTGTGAAATGCTGACTGACCAGCCCTTAACCAACAGTGTAGACCTCACTGTGAAACGCTGACTGACCAGCCCTTAACCAACAGTATAGACCTTACTGTGAAACGCTGACTGACCAGCCCTTAACCAACAGTGTAGACCTTACTGTGAAATGCTGACTGACCAGCCCTTAACCAACAGTGTAGACCTTACTGTGAAATGCTGACTGACCAGCCCTTAACCAACAGTATAGACTTTACCATGGAAACGCTGACTGACCAGCCCTTAACCAACAGTGTAGACCTTACTGTGAAACGCTGACTGACCAGCCCTTAACCAACAGTGTAGACCTTACTGTGAAACGCTGACTGACCAGCCCTTAACCAACAGTGTAGACCTTACTGTGAAACGCTGACTGACCAGCCCTTAACCAACAGTGTAGACCTCACTGTGAAACGCTGACTGACCAGCCCTTAACCAACAGTGTAGACCTCACTGTGAAACGCTGACTGACCAGCCCTTAACCAACAGTGTAGACCTCACTGTGAAAGCGCTGACTGACCAGCCCTTAACCAACAGTGTAGACCTCACTGTGAAACGCTGACTGACCAGCCCTTAACCAACAGTGTAGACCTCACTGTGAAACGCGCTGACTGACCAGCCCTTAACCAACAGTGTAGACCTCACTGTGAAACGCTGACTGACCAGCCCTTAACCAACAGTGTAGACCTCACTGTGAAACGCTGACTGACCAGCCCTTAACCAACAGTGTAGACCTCACTGTAAAACGCTGACTGACCAGCCCTTAACCAACAGTGTAGACCTCACTGTGAAACGCTGACTGACCAGCCCTTAACCAACAGTGTAGACCTCACTGTGAAACGCTGACTGACCAGCCCTTAACCAACAGTGTAGACCTCACTGTGAAACGCTGACTGACCAGCCCTTAACCAACAGTGTAGACCTCACTGTGAAACGCTGACTGACCAGCCCTTAACCAACAGTGTAGACCTTACTGTGAAATGCTGACTGACCAGCCCTTAACCAACAGTGTAGACCTCACTGTGAAATGCTGACTGACCAGCCCTTAACCAACAGTGTAGACCTTACTGTGAAACGCTGACTGACCAGCCCTTAACCAACAGTGTGGACCTTACTGTGAAAATACAGGGGGCACCGGTACCGAGTCAGTGTGGAGGTTATATACAGGGGGTACAGGTACCGAGTCAGTGTGGAGGTTATATACAGGGGGTACCGGTACAGAGTCAATGTGGAGGCTATATACAGGGGGTACCGGTACTGAGTCAGTGTGGAGGCTATATACAGGGGGTACAGGTACCGAGTCAGTGTGGAGGTTATATACAGGGGGCACCGGTACCGAGTCAGTGTGGAGGTTATATACAGGGGATACTGGTAACGAGTCAGTGCGGAGATTATATACAGGGGGTACTGGGACCGAGTCAGTGTGGAGATTATATACAGGGGGTACTGGTACCGAGTCAGTGTGGAGGTTATATACAGGGGGTACTGGTAACGAGTCAGTGTGGAGGCTATATTCAGGGGGTACTGGTACCGAGTCAGTGTGGAGGTTATATACAGGGGATACTGGTAATGAGTCAGTGTGGAGGTTATATACAGGGGGTACTGGTACAGAGTCAGTGTGGAGGTTATATACAGGGGGTACTGGTACCGAGTCAGTGTGGAGGTTATATACAGGGGGTACTGGTACCGAGTCAGTGTGGAGGCTATATACAGGGGGTACTGGTACCGAGTCAGTGTGGAGGTTATATACAGGGGGTACTGGTAACGAGTCAGTGTGGAGGCTATATACAGGGGGTACTGGTACCGAGTCAGTGTGGAGGCTATATACAGGGGGCACTGGTACCGAGTCAGTGTGGAGGCTATATACAGGGGGCACCAGTACCGAGTCAGTGTGGAGGTTGTATACAGGGGGTACTGGTACCGAGTCAGTGTGGAGGTTATATACAGGGGGTACTGGTACCGAGTCAGTGTGGAGGCTATATACAGGGGGTACTGGTAACGAGTCAGTGTGGAGGTTATATACAGGGGGTACTGGTACCGAGTCAGTGTGGAGGTTATATACAGGGGGTACTGGTACCGAGTCAGTGTGGAGGCTATATACAGGGGGCACTGGTACCGAGTCAGTGTGGAGGCTATATACAGGGGGCACCAGTACCGAGTCAGTGTGGAGGTTGTATACAGGGGGTACTGGTACCGAGTCAGTGTGGAGGTTATATACAGGGGGTACTGGTACCGAGTCAGTGTGGAGGTTATATACAGGGGGTACTGGTACCGAGTCAGTGAGCGGGGGTACAGGTCAGTGGAGGTAATTTGTACATGTAGATGGGGGTGAAGTGACTATGCATAGATAATAAACCATGAGTAGCAGCAGTATACAAAGGGGGAGTCCGATGGCAAATGTATTAATTGTTCAGCAGTCTTATGGCTTGGGGGTAGAAGCTGTTGAGGAGCCTTTTTGTCCTTGACTTGGCCCTCCGGTACCGCTTGCCATGCGGTAGCATAGAAAACAGTCTATAACTTGCACTACCCTCTGTAGCTCCTTAAGGTCAGATGCCGAGCAGTTGCCAAACCGGTCAGGATGCTCTCGATGGTGCAGCTGTAGAACCTTTTGAGGATCTGGGGACCCATGCCAAATCTTTTCAGTCTCCTGAGGGAGAAAAGGTTTTGTCGTGACCTCTTCACGACTGTCTTGGTGTGTTTGGACCATGATAGTTTGTTGGTGAAGTGGACACCAAGGAACTTGAAACTCTCGACCCTCTCCACTACAGCCCCGCCGATGTTAATGAGGGCCTGTTCGTCCCGAATTTTCCTGTAGTCCACGATCAGCTCCTTTGTCTTGCTCACATTGAGGGAGAGGTTGTCACACTGCCAGGTCTCTGACCTCCTCCCTATAGGCCGTCTCATCGTTGTCGGTGATGAGGCCTACCACTGTTGTGTCGTCAGCAAACTTAATGATAGTGTTGGAGTCGTGTTTAGCCATGCAGTCGTGGTAGAACATTGAGGGACTAAGGACAGGAGGGGACTAAGTACACTCCCCCGAGGGGCCCCAGTGTTAAGGATCAGAGTGGCAGACGTGTTGTTGCCTACTCTTACCACCTGGGGGTGGTCTGTCAGGAAGTCCAGGATCCAGTTGCAGAGGGAGGTGTTTAGTCCCAGAGTCCTTAACTTAGTGATGAGCTTTGTGGGCACTATGGTGTTGAACGCTGATCTGTAGTCAATGAACAGCATTCTCACATAGGTGTCTCTGAGGATAATGTTGATGTGAGCTATGACCAGCCTTTCAAAGCACTTCATGGCTACCAATGTGAGTGCTATGGGGCGGTAATCATTTAGGCAGGTTAACTTCGCTTCCTTGGGCACAGGGACTATGGTGGTCTGCTTGAAACATGTAGGTATTACAGACTCGGTCAGGGAGAGTTTGAAAATATCAGTGAAGACAGTTGGTCCGTGCTAGCTTTGAGTACACATCCTGGTAATCCGTCTGGCCCAGCGGCTTTGTGAATGTTGACCTGTTTAAAGGTTTTGTTCACATCGGCTACCGAGAGCGTTATCACAGAGTCATCCAGAACAGCTGGTGCTCTCGTGCATGCTTCAGTGTTGCTTGCCTCGAAGCGACCATAAAAGGCATTTAGCTCATCTGGTAGGCTCGTGTCACTGGACAGCTCCCGTCTGGGTTTCCCTTTGTAGTCCAGAATAGTTTTCAAGCCCTGCCACATCCGACGAGCGTCAGAGCCGGTGTAGGAAGATTCAATCTTAACCATCATATCGACATTAACTTGCAGTCACGCCATCATTTGTTGTGTGCTCCTCCCACTACGACTCAGGAAACCATACCAGTTTATTAGGCTACAGATGAAATGAGTTATGATGAACTTCAAAGGGTGACAAGCTTCTTGCTCATTTCCAATCAATATTGAGAGTCTTATTCTGGAGACATGATGATCGATACTTGGCTGCCACTTTAACAAATATAAATCATCTGTCTGTTTTGTCCATATTAATCTCCTCATGTAAACTATACCTTGCACTGTATCTGCCAGCTGTTGGCTAGAGAGCACGTTGCAAACCTGCCAGAGTGGGCTCACTTTTAATGCGATGGAAACATATTTAACTTGTATTTCTTATTCGGTACATGGGACTGGGAGCCTCAAAAGGTATTTTGCTATGCACTATGCCGTCACACACAGCCTTTCATCTGCAACAAATCAATTTAATTGGAAACATGTCTCTGGTGTGAAAATACGCATATTGTTTTTATGCTAATTTGAGTATATTCGCATGAAAATCTGTCGCCTTTAGTTTGGAAATGAAGCTATTGACCTTCATACAAAAACTCATCGCTTGGTGGGCGAAAGAAACAAAACACCGCCACCTGCTGGAGAAGACATAATATTGGCCGAATTGGGCCTCTCCCTTCGCCTCTGACACAGAAACAGGTAATCCGGTCTAATGGCCATCTCCGGTCTAACGGCCATCTGTGCATGTGCAGGCCATCTCCGGTCTAACGGCCATCTGTGCATGTGCAGGCCATCTCCGGTCTAACGGCCATCTGTGCATGTGCAGGCCATCTCCGGTCTAACGGCCATCTGTGCATGTGCAGGCCATCTCCGGTCTAACGGCCATCTGTGAGGAGCCAGCTTTACCCCAGCTACCTG
Source organism: Oncorhynchus masou masou (assembly GCF_036934945.1). NCBI lineage: Eukaryota > Metazoa > Chordata > Actinopteri > Salmoniformes > Salmonidae > Oncorhynchus > Oncorhynchus masou. The sequence continues at coordinate 6,676,534 of NC_088238.1, read as the reverse complement.
ACCACCTCGGTGATGAGGAGCCAGCTTTACCCCAGCTACCTGACCACCTCGGTGATGAGGAGCCAGCTTTACCCCAGCTACCTGACCACCTCAGTGATGAGAAGCCACCTGACCACCTCGGTGATGAGGAGCCACCTGACCACCTCGGTGATGAGAAGCCACCTGACCACCTCGGTGATGAGGAGCCACCTGACCACCTCAGTGATGAGGAGCCACCTGACCACCTCGGTGATGAGGAGCCACCTGACCACCTCAGTGATGAGAAGCCACCTGACCACCTCAGTGATGAGGAGCCAGCGTTACCCCAGCTACCTGACCACCTCGGTGATGAGAAGCCAGCTTTACCCCAGCTACCTGACCACCTCAGTGATGAGAAGCCACCTGACCACCTCGGTGATGAGGAGCCACCTGACCACCTCAGTGATGAGGAGCCACCTGACCACCTCGGTGATGAGGAGCCACCTGACCACCTCAGTGATGAGAAGCCACCTGACCACCTCAGTGATGAGGAGCCAGCGTTACCCCAGCCACCTGACCACCTCAGTGATGAGGAGCCAGCATTACCCGAGCCACCTGACCACCTCAGTGATGAGGAGACAGCGTTACCCCAGCCACCTGACCACCTCAGTGATGAGAAGCCACCTGACCACCTCAGTGATGAGGAGACAGCGTTACCCCAGTCACCTGACCACCTCAGTGATGAGGAGCCACCTGACCACCTCAGTGATGAGAAGCCACCTGACCTCCTCAGTGATGAGGAGACAGCGTTACCCCAGCCACCTGACCTCCTCAGTGATGAGGAGACAGCGTTACCCCAGTCACCTGACCACCTCAGTGATGAGGAGACAGCGTTACCCCAGCCACCTGACCACCTCAGTGATGAGGAGACAGCGTTACCCCAGCCACCTGACCTCCTCAGTGATGAGGAGACAGCGTTACCCCAGTCACCTGACCACCTCAGTGATGAGGAGACAGCGTTACCCCAGTCACCTGACCACCTCAGTGATGAGGAGCCACCTGACCACCTCAGTGATGAGAAGCCACCTGACCTCCTCAGTGATGAGGAGACAGCGTTACCCCAGCCACCTGACCTCCTCAGTGATGAGGAGACAGCGTTACCCCAGTCACCTGACCTCCTCAGTGATGAAGAGACAGCGTTACCCCAGTCACCTGACCTCCTCAGTGATGAGAAGCCACCTGACCACCTCAGTGATGAGGAGACAGCGTTACCCCAGCCACCTGACCACCTCAGTGATGAGGAGCCAGCATTACCCCAGTCACCTGACCACCTCAGTGATGAGAAGCCACCTGACCACCTCAGTGATGAGAAGCCACCTGACCACCTCAGTGATGAGAAGCCACCTGACCACCTCAGTGATGAGGAGCCAGCGTTACCCCAGCTACCTGACCACCTCAGTGATGAGAAGCCACCTGACCACCTCAGTGATGAGAAGCCACCTGACCACCTCAGTGATGAGGAGACAGCGTTACCCCAGCCACCTGACCTCCTCAGTGATGAGGAGACAGTGTTACCCCAGCCACCTGACCACCTCAGTGATGAGGAGCCAGTGTTACCCCAGCCACCTGACCACCTCAGTGATGAGGAGCCAATGCAGGTGTGTCGAGACACTTACCCAAACCGCATTTTCAGTGGGGGAAAGCAGGCTTTTTGTAGCCACTGGTTCGAGGTCTGCATTTGGTTGTGGTGCACGCTACGTCATCTGAGGAGGCAATAGTGGACTTTTTCAATGTGTGTAGCTCCCTGTACAACTCCTTTAGGAAAACCACGGTGGATGCACAGTAGTACACAGGGGAAAAACTGAAAAGACTGGTACTGGCCACTATCGCCAATGGCGTCAGTCATTTTGAAATCATGTGGCAATATCACAGAGACGCCCGGTGAAATCAAACCTCCTCACGCATATGTGAGACTTGAGGGCACAGGCTTATAGAAAGCTTTACGTTTATTGCTAACATGACTCACAAAATCCTGGAGCTCCTCGACGTTCCTAACAAGTTACTGCAGTCTGAAGCTACTGATCTACACACCAGTGTCAAACCTGTGTACATATGGGTGCGTTGAAAAACTGCGAAGTGATGCTGAATTCGAATAAGGGAGCGCACGAGCACACCAACTCCAAGCAAACAACGGAAACTCATGAGTAAAACTCTGCAAGAGCATGTAGTTGAGAACACAGTTTGTTGTTGCTAACATTAGCTTGGTAGCTAGGTGGCTAACACTAACATTAGCTAGCTGTCTAATGTTAACTAGGCTAGGGGTTAAGGTAAAGAGTTAGGTTAAAGGGTTAAGGTTAACTAAAAGTGTTAAGGTCAGGGAAAGGGTTAGTTAACATGCTAAGTAGTTGCTAAAATGCTAAAGTTGTCCAAGATGGGATTCAAACATGCAACCTTTGGGTTGGTAGACATTTGCATTATATGCACACCCATTCACTCTGACCAACCACACTCCCTTTTTGTTTTTGCCTTAAGTAACCTTCTGTTTTCTGTAACCATACAAAACGTAACATATCATGCTCATTTCAGTGTCCCGGATTTCCATTTACTATGTTACGTCTAGAATATGAGACCAGGCTGATTGTTTTGGTGCGTGCTGCCCATCTTGGGCGACCAGCCTTCGTAGTGCTTTTCTTCAACATGGCGTGTTTTCTTGTGGCAAAATGACAGTTGTTGTGTAAATGGATGCAGTTCAGATAGGCCTACGTGTTGTATGTCGCAGTAGTATCAGACCAATACAGTGTGTAGCCTACTAAAAGAAGTCGGCAAACGTTCACTCGTATCATTCATTTGCATTACACACAGGCGTTGTGTGATATGCTACTGTGAAAGTGATGTCATTACTATGAAAAGGACACGGGTACTTTTTCGCTCGCTCCCTGCTCTCTCGCTACAGCGTGTGTTGCTCTCTGATTGGGCATTTACTCTTATTCGCGATAGATTTTAATTGGCTACTGTCATGTACGACATTTCACATCAGCTATATAGAACACGCAATTAATTTCGCTAAGTTTGCTTTTTCTGAAACTCTCCCACAGAAAAATATTTGCGCACTTGGCGAAGTGGCGGCTTGGCTTACTGTAGGTTACGCTCATTGCGTAGTGTCACGAATTTGACAGACATGTCGCCTTTAGTTATAATGATTGAAGTGGAAGTTGTGAAGCCTGTAAGAATCTCTGATAGCCTGGCGGTGCTCATCCTGTTTAGTGGAAGTTATTGAGAAGCCTGTAAGAATCTCTGATAGCCTGGCGGTGCTCATCCGGTCTAGTGGAAGTTATGAAGCCTGTAAGAATCTCTGATAGCCTGGCGGTGCTCATCCTGTCTAGTGGAAGTTATGAAGCCTGTAAGAATCTCTGATAGCCTGGCGGTGCTCATCATGTCTAGTGGAAGTTATTGAGAAGCCTGTAAGAATCTCTGATAGCCTGGCGGTGCTCATCCTATCTAGTGGAAGTTATGAAGCCTGTAAGAATCTCTGATAGCCTGGCGGTGCTCATCCTGTCTAGTGGAAGTTATGAAGCCTGTAAGAATCTCTGATAGCCTGGCGGTGCTCATCCTGTCTAGTGGAAGTTATGAAGCCTGTAAGAATCTCTGATAGCCTGGCGGTGCTCATCCTGTCTAGTGGAAGTTATGAAGCCTGTAAGAATCTCTGATAGCCTGGCGGTGCTCATCATGTCTAGTGGAAGTTATTGAGAAGCCTGTAAGAATCTCTGATAGCCTGGCGGTGCTCATCATGTCTAGTGGAAGTTATTATGAAGCCTGTAAGAATCTCTGATAGCCTGGCGGTGCTCATCCTGTCTAGTGGAAGTTATTGAGAAGCCTATAAGAATCTCTGATAGCCTGGCGGTGCTCATCCTGTCTAGGGAAGTTATTGAGAAGCCTATAAGAATCTCTGATAGCCTGGCGGTGCTCATCCTGTCTAGGGGAAGTTGTGAAGCCTGTAAGAATCTCTGATAGCTTTGTGGTGCTCACCCTATCTAGCTGATCTATGTGTGTTGGTAGGAGCAACGTACGTAAATCAACCAGAAAAATTACAAATCAATCATCTACACTTTACATTATTTACGTTATTTAGCAGACGCTCTAATCCAGAGAGAATTACAGTTAGTGAGAGAATTACAGTTAGTGAGAGAATTACAGTTAGTGAGAGAATTACAGTTAGTGAGAAACTTACAGTTAGTGAGAGAATTACAGTTAGTGAGAGAATTACAGTTAGTGAGAGACTTACAGTTAGTGAGAGAATTACAGTTAGTGAGAGAATTACAGTTAGTGAGTAAGGGGTCAGAGCTAGTAAGGGTCAGAGCTAGTAAGGGGGTGGGGGGAGTTTTTAGATGTTTCCAGAAGATGGGCAGGGACTCTGCTGTCCCTGTTTCAGGGGGAGGCTGGTTCCACCATTGGGGTGACAGGACAGAGAAGAGTTTGGACTGGACTGATAGGGAGCTGTCCTCCCATTGGGGTGACAGGACAGAGGAGAGTTTGGACTGGACTGATAGGGAGCTGCCCTCCCATTGGGGTGACAGGACAGAGGAGAGTTTGGACTAGACTGATAGGGAGCTGCCCTCCCATTGGGGTGACAGGTCAGAGGAGAGTTTGGACTGGATTGATAGGGAGCTGCCTTCCCGTAGGGGTGAGAGGGCCAAGACACCAAAGGTAGCAGAACGGAGTGCTTGGTTGGGGTGTCGGGTTTGAACAGAGCCTGAAGGTACGGGAGGGGAAGTTCCTCTTGCTGCTCCAGAAAGCATGTTAAAACAATGACCAATTCTAAAATGCATATTCAACATTTGCCTCTTCTGTATTGACAGCCAGGTGGGTGTCCTCCACTGCTCGTTGGCATCTCCCAAGCTGTGCTCAATTGAAATTCAGCTCACCGGTTTCCAACATCTTAACTCATTTGAGTCTGAAATCAAATAAGGCGCGGTTTGATGCAACGCATTCCGTTTAATGACACTGTGGCAGACGGGGGGTCAAACATGATTAAAATTACTATTTAAAAAAAAAAACTCAATTAGACTCAGTCGGCGGGGCAGTTTGAGGCTCAATGCTATAACAAATGTCCCACGGCTCTAAATGAGAATCTGTCGTAGGTCTCCCTGAGGTAATGAAATCAATAAGAGAAGCAAAGCAATGAGGATACTCATTTCAGTTTCATCAAGTACAGATATGTAATACCAAATGGTTTATTTTGAATGAATGAACAGAAATTAATTTGGATCATCTCAACCTGGGATATTGATATCAATAGTTTTTTTTATGAATGATTTGCACAAAAAAGCTGCCAAGTCATCATGAAACACTTGAGTGATGAAGATGACAGACGTTTGGGTTTCTACATTACTGTTATGTTGCTTAGTGCACCAGTCGGCTCTCTCTCTCTTTGTCTCTTCCTCTCTCTCTGTCTCTCTCTCTCTCTCTGTCTCTCTCTCTCTCTCTGTCTCTCTCTCTCGCTCTCTCTATCTCTCTCTCTCGCTCTCTCTGTCTCTCTCTCTCTCTCTCCATGTCTCTCTCTCTCTCTCTGTCTCTCTCTCTCTCTCTCGCTCTCTCTGTCTCTCTCTCTCTCCATGTCTCTCTCTCTCTCTCTCTCGCGCTCTGTGTGTGTGTCCCCACTTTCTGTCTCCCTACTCTCTCTCTCTCTCTTCCCCCTCCCTCTGTCTCTCTCTTCCTCCCTCCCTCGGTCCTTCTTTCTGTCTATCTCTCTCTCGTGTGCTATTTCTCTCTCTCTATCTCTACCTATAGTATACCTCTCTCTATCTCTACCTATAGTATACCTCTCTTTCTATCTCTACCTATAGTATACCTCTCTATCTCTACCTATAGTATACCTCTCTCTATCTCTACCTATAGTATACCTCTCTCTATATCTACCCATAGTATACCTCTCTATCTCTACCTATAGTATACCTCTCTATATCTACCTATAGTATACCTCTGTATCTCTACCTATAGTATACCTTTCTATCTCTACCTGTAGTATACCTCTCTATTCTATCTCTATCTATAGTATACCTCTCTATACATATATCTATAGTATACCTCTCTCTATATATACACCTACCTATAGTATACATCTCTATATATATATATATCTATAGTATACCTCTCTCTCTATATATATATATCTATAGTATACCTCTATATATATCTATAGTATACCTCTCTCTATATATATATATATATCTATAGTATACCTCTCTCTATATATATCTATAATATACCTCTCTATATATCTGCTGTTATGTACTTGAGTGAAGACCCAAAAGCGGTTTTAACAGAAAACAGAGTTCTTTAATGAAAAACAGGAATGGCATAAATCCTCTTCCAACGTTGTCAATGGAACAAAAAGAACGTTAGTATAGTGCAGGATGCACCTGCCAGGCAGACTCCGACAGGATAGGACAAGGTGGAAGCAAACGAGACGACAGCTTGCTTCTGGCATGAAAAACACAAACAAGAATCAGACACTGAAAGTAGCAGGAACAGAGAGAGAAATAGAGACCTAATCAGAGGGGAAAGAGAGAACAGGTGGGAAAGAGTGAATGAGCTAGTTAGGGAGATGTAGAACAGCTGAAGAAGGAGAGACAGAGAAGGTAACCTAAAAAGACCAGCAGAGAGAGACAGAGTGAAGAGAAAGGACAGGAACAGACATAATAAGACATGACAGTACCCCCCCACTCACCGAGCGCCTCCTGGCGCACTCGAGGAGGAAACCTGGCGGCAACGGAGGAAATCATCGATCAGCGAACGGTCCAGCACGTCCCGAGAGGGAACCCAACTCCTCTCCTCAGGACCGTACCCCTCCCAATCCACTAGGTACTGATGACCACGGCCCGAGGGCGCATGTCCAAAATCTTACGAACCCTGTAGATAGGTGCGCCCTCGACAAGGATGGGGGGAGGGACGAGCGGGGGCGCGAAGAACGGGCTTAACACAGGAGACATGGAAGACCGGGTGAACGCGACGAAGATAGCGGGAGAAGAAGTCGCACTGCGACAGGATTAATGACCTGAGAAATACGGAACGGACCAATGAACCACGGGGCCAACTTGCGAGAAGCTGTCTTAAGGGGAAGGTTCTGAGTGGAGAGCCATACTCTCTGACCGCAACAATATCTAGGACTCTTGGTCCTACGCTTATTAGCGGCCCTCACAGTCTGCGCCTATTACGGCAAAGTGCCGACCTGACCCCCTTCCAGGTGCGCTCGCAACGCTGGACAAAAGCCTGAGCGGAGGGGACGCAGGACTCGGCGAGCTGAGATGAGAACAGCGGAGGCTGGTACCCGAGGCTACTCTGAAAAGGAGATAGACCGGTAGCAGACGAAGGAAGCGAGTTGTGGGCGTACTCTGCCCAGGGAGCTGTTCTGACCAAGACGCAGGGTTACGAAAGAAAGACTGCGTAAAATGCGACCAACAGTCTGATTGGCCCGTTCGGCTTGACCGTTAGACTGGGGATGAAAGCCGGACGAGAGACTGACGGAAGCCCCAATCAAACGGCAAAACTCCCTCCAAAATTGAGACGTGAACTGCGGACCTCTGTCGGAAACGACGTCAGACGGAAGGCCATGAATTCGGAAAACATTCTCGATAATGATCTGAGCCGTCTCCTTAGCAGAGGGGAGCTTAGCGAGAGGAATGAAATGAGCCGCCTTAGAGAATCTATCGACAACCGTAAGAATAACTGTCTTCCCCGCTGATGAAGGCAGTCCGGTGATAAAATCTAAAGCGATGTGAGACCACGGTCGAGAGGGAATGGGAAGCGGTCTGAGACGGCCGGCAGGAGGAGAGTTCCCAGATTTAGTCTGCGCGCAGACCGAACAAGCGGCGACAAATCGGCGCGTCACGTTCCCGAGTGGGCCACCAGAAACGCTGGCGAATGGAAGCGAGCGTACCCCGAACGCCGGGGTGGCCGGCTAACTTGGCAGAGTGGGCCCACTGAAGAACGGCCGGACGAGTAGGAACGGGAACGAACAGAAGGTTCCTAGGACAAGCTCGCGGCGACGGAGTGTGAGCGAGTGCTTGCTTTACCTGCCTCTCAATTCCCCAGACAGTCAACCCGACAACACGCCCCTCAGGGAGAATCCCCTCGGGGTCGGTGGAGACCTCAGAAGAACTGAAGAGACGAGATAAAGCATCAGGCTTGGTGTTTTTTGAGCCCGGACGATAAGAAATAACAAACTCGAAAAGAGCGAAAAACAGAGCCCAACGAGCCTGACGCGCATTAAGTCGTTTGGCTGAACGGATGTACTCAAGGTTCCTATGGTCAGTCCAAACGACAAAAGGAACGGTCGCCCCCTCCAACCACTGTCGCCATTCGCCTAGGGCTAAGCGGATGGCGAGCAGTTCGCGATTACCAACATCATAGTTACGTTCTGACGGCGATAAGCGATGAGAGAAAAACGCGCAAGGATGGACCTTGCCGTCAGAGAGAGAGCGCTGAGAAAGAATGGCTCCCACGCCCACCTCTGACGCGTCAACCTCAACAACAAACTGACTAGAGATGTCAGGTGTAACAAGAATAGGTGCGGATGTAAACGATTCTTAAGAAGATCAAAAGCTCCCTGGGCGGAAACGGACCACTTAAAGCACGTCTTAACAGAAGTAAGGGCTGTGAGGGGAGCTGCCACCTGACCGAAATTACGGATGAAACGACGATAGAAATTAGCGAAGCCCAGAAAGCGCTGCAGCTCGACGCGTGACTTAGGAACGGGCCAATCAATGACAGCCTGGACCTTAGCGGGATCCATCTTAATGCCCTCAGCGGAAATAACGGAACCGAGAAAAGGGACAGAGGCGGCATGAAAAGTGCACTTCTCAGCCTTCACATAAAGACAGTTCTCCAAAAGGCGCTGGAGGACGCGTCGCACGTGCTGAACATGAATCGAGAGAGACGGTGAAAAAATCAGGATATCGTCCATGTAAACGAAAACAAAAATGTTCAGCATGTCTCTCAGGACGTCGTTAACTAGTGCCTGAAAGACAGCTGGAGCGTTAACGAGGCCGAAAGGAAGAACCCGGTATTCAAAGTGCCCTAACAGAGTGTTAAATGCCGTCTTCCACTCGTCCCCCTCCCTGATGCGCACGAGATGGTAGGCGTTACGAAGGTCCAATTTGGTGAAAAACCTGGCTCCCTGCAGGATCTCGAAGGCCGAAGACATAAGAGGAAGCGGATAACGATTCTTAACTGTTATGTCATTCAGCCCTCGATAATCCACGCATGGGCGCAGGGACCCGTCCTTCTTCTGAACAAAAAAAAACCCCGCTCCGGCGGGAGAGGAGGAGGAGACTATGGTACCGGCGTCGAGCGAAACAGACAAATAATCCTCGAGAGCCTTACGTTCGGGAGCCGACAGAGAGTATAATCTACCCCGGGGGGGAGTAGTTCCCGGAAGGAGATCAATACTACAGTCATACGACCGGTGTGGAGGGAGAGAAGTGGCCTTGGAACGACTGAACACCGTGCGCAGATCGTGATACTCCTCCGGCACCCCTGTCAAATCGCCAGGCTCCTCCTGTGAAGAAGAGACAGAGGAAACAGGAGGGATAGCAGACATTAAACAAGTCACATGACAAGAAACATTCCAGGATAGGATAGTATTACTAGACCAATTAATGGAGGGGTTATGGCGCACTAGCCAGGGATGACCCAAAACAACAGGTGTAAAAGGTGAACGAAAAATTAAAAAAGAAATGGTTTCGCTATGATTACCAGAGACAGTGAGGGTTAAAGGCAGCGTCTCACGCTGAATCTTGGGGAGAGAACTACCATCTAAAGCGAACAAGGCCGTGGGCTCCCCTAACTGTCTGAGAGGAATGTCATGTTCCCGAGCCCAGGTCTCGTCCATAAAACAGCCCTCCGCCCCAGAGTCTATCAAGGCACTGCAGGAAGCAGATGAACCGGGCCAGCGGAGATGGACCGGAAAGGTAGTGCGTGATCCAGAAGGAGAGGCCTGAGTAGTTGCGCTCACCAGTAGCCCTCCTCTTACTGATGAGCTCTGGCTTTTACTGGACATGAGGTGACAAAATGACCAGCGGAGCCGCAGTAGAGACAGAGGCGATTGGTGATTCTCCGTTCCTTCTCCTTGGCCGAGATGCGGATACCCCCCAGCTGCATAGGCTCAGCATCCGAGCCGGCGGAGGAGGGTGGCAGTGATGCGGCAGGTGGCAGTGATGTGGATAGGGGAGCAACGGAGAACGCGAACTCCTTTCCACGAGCTCGGCGACGAAGATCAAACCGTCGCTCTATGCGAATAGCGAGAGCTATTAAGGAGTCCAGACTGGAAGGAACCTCCCGGGAGAGGATCTCATCCTTAACCTCGACGAGGAGACCCTCCAGAAAACGAGCGAGCAAAGCCGGCTCGTTCCAGTCACTAGAGGCAGCGAGAGTGCGAAACTCAATAGAATAATCCGTTATGGATCGATTCCCCTGACATAGGGAAGACAGGGCCCTGGAAGCCTCCTCCCCAAAAACAGAACGGTCAAAAACCCGTATCATCTCCTCCTTAAAGTCCTGATACTGGTTAATACACTCAGCCCTCGCCTCCCAGATTGCCGTGCCCCACTCACGCGCCCGTCCGGTAAGGAGAGAAATGACGTAGGCGATGCGGGCTGCGCTCCTGGAGTAAGTGTTGGGCTGGAGAGAGAACACCACATCACACTGAGTGAGGAATGAGCGGCACTCAGTGGGCTCCCCAGAGTAACACGGCGGGTTGTTGATCCTGGGCTCCGGAGACTCGGAAACCCTGGAAGTGGGCGGTGGATCGAGGTGGAGTTGGTGAACCTGTCTTGTGAGGTCGGAGACTTGGACGGCCAGGGTCTCAACGGCATGTCGAGCAGCAGACAATTCCTCCTCGTGTCTGCCTAGCATCGCTCCCTGGATCTCGACGGCGGAGTGAAAAGGGTCCGGAGCCGCTGGGTCCATTCTTGGTCTGATTCTTCTGTTATGTACTTGAGTGAAGACCCAAAAGCGGTTTTAACAGAAAACAGAGTTCTTTAATGAAAAACAGGAATGGCATAAATCCTCTTCCAACGTTGTCAATGGAACAAAAAGAACGTTAGTATAGTGCAGGATGCACCTGCCAGGCAGACTCCGACAGGATAGGACAAGGTGGAAGCAAACGAGACGACAGCTTGCTTCTGGCATGAAAAACACAAACAAGAATTAGACACTGAAAGTAGCAGGAACAGAGAGAAATAGAGACCTAATCAGAGGGGAAAGAGAGAACAGGTGGGAAAGAGTGAATGAGCTAGTTAGGGGAGATGTAGAACAGCTGAAGAAGGAGAGACAGAGAAGGTAACCTAAAAAGACCAGCAGAGAGAGACAGAGTGAAGAGAAAGGACAGGAACAGACATAATAAGACATGACATCTGCAGTATACCTCTCTCTATATATATATCTATAATATACCTTTCTATACATATCTATAATATACCTCTCTATATATATACCTATAGTATACCTCTATATATATCTATAGTATACCTCTATATATATCTATAGTATACCTCTATATATATCTATAGGATACCTCTCTCTATATATATCTATAGTATACCTCTCTCTATATATATCTATAGTATACCTCTCTCTATCTCACACATTGTCACACCCTGACCATAGTTTGCTTTGTATGTTTCTATGTTTTGTTTGGTCAGGGTGTGATCTGAGTGGGCATTCTATGTTGTGTGTCTAGTTTGTCTGTTTCTGTGTTTGGCCTGATATGGTTCTCAATCAGAGGCAGGTGTTAGTCATTGTCTCTGATTGGGAACCATATTTAGGTAGCCTGTTTGGTGTTGGGTTTTGTGGGTGATTGTTCCTGTCTCTGTGTTTGTTGCACCAGATAGGGCTGTTTCGGGTTTTCACGGTTGTTGTTTTTTTTGTATATTGTTCATTTGTCATCTTCATTAAAGATGTATAACGATAACCACAATGCATTTTGTTCCCACTCTCCTTCCCAGGAAGAATCCCGTTACACCGAGACACAGAGAGAGACTCAGAGACTCAGAGAGAGACTCAGAGACTCAGAGAGAGACTCAGAGACTCAGAGAGCGACATAGAGAGAGCAAGGGAGAGAGCTACGTAAAGAGAGAGCAGAGAGAGAGAGAGAGAGCACAGAGGGAGAGGAGAGAGATATAGAGCAGGGAGTATTCCTCTATATATATATATATATATATATCTATATATATATATCTATAGTATACCTCTCTCTATATATATATCTATAGTATACCTCTCTCTATATATATATCTATAGTATACCTCTCTCTATCTCACACATACAGTTTGTTATTCAGATACATCAAATATCTTCCATAGCGCTTGGGGGGGGGGGTCACACATTTTTCTATTTACTTCTAGCAGACATTTATTAAATTAAATAGCTAAATAACTGAACTTCTGTTGTGGTGTTTTCATACAGCCAATCGTTTACATGCTCATCATAAAACTGTCAATCCCCTTTAGTCCCGTAATAGGAAAACAAAGGGCCATTAAGTCTGTTCTGAATCAGACAGCTGAGAGATAAACCAGGTGGTAACATTATAGAGGTTAATATGTCTGGATGACAGACCAGGTGGTAACATTATAGAGGTTAATATGTCTGGATGACAGACCAGATGGTAACATTATAGAGGTTAATATGTCTGGATGACAGACCAGATGGTAACATTATAGAGGTTAATATGTCTGGATGACAGACCAGATGGTAACATTATAGAGGTTAATATGTCTGGATGACAGACCAGATGGTAACATTATAGAGGTTAATATGTCTGGATGACAGACCAGATGGTAACATTATAGAGGTTAATATGTCTGGATGACAGACCAGATGGTAACATTATAGAGGTTAATATGTCTGGATGACAGACCAGATGGTAACATTATAGAGGTTAATATGTCTGGATGACAGACCAGGTGGTAACATTATAGAGGTTAATATGTCTGGATGACAGACCAGATGGTAACATTATAGAGGTTAATATGTCTGGTTGACAGACCAGATGGTAACATTATAGAGGTTAATATGTCTGGATGACAGACCAGATGGTAACATTATAGAGGTTAATATGTCTGGATGACAGACCAGATGGTAACATTATAGAGGTTAATATGTCTGGATGACAGACCAGATGGTAACATTATAGAGGTTAATATGTCTGGATGACAGACCAGATGGTAACATTATAGAGGTTAATATGTCTGGATGACAGACCAGATGGTAACATTATAGAGGTTAATATGTCTGGATGACAGACCAGGTGGTAACATTATAGAGGTTAATATGTCTGGATGACAGACCAGGTGGTAACATTATAGAGGTTAATATGTCTGGATGACAGACCAGATGGTAACATTATAGAGGTTAATATGTCTGGATGACAGACCAGATGGGGATGACAGACCAGGTGGTAACATTATAGAGGTTAATATGTCTGGATGACAGACCAGATGGTAACATTATAGAGGTTAATATGTCTGGATGACAGACCAGGTGGTAACATTATAGAGGTTAATATGTCTGGATGACAGACCAGATGGTAACATTATAGAGGTTAATATGTCTGGATGACAGACCAGATGGTAACATTATAGAGGTTAATATGTCTGGATGACAGACCAGATGGTAACATTATAGAGGTTAATATATCTGGATGACAGACCAGATGGGGATGACAGACCAGATGGTAACATTATAGAGGTTAATATGTCTGGATGACAGACCAGATGGGGATGACAGACCAGATGGTAACATTATAGAGGTTAATATGTCTGGATGACAGACCAGATGGTAACATTATAGAGGTTAATATGTCTGGATGACAGACCAGATGGTAACATTATAGAGGTTAATATGTCTGGATGACAGACCAGGTGGTAACATTATAGAGGTTAATATGTCTGGATGACAGACCAGATGGGGATGACAGACCAGATGGTAACATTATAGAGGTTAATATGTCTGGATGACAGACCAGATGGTAACATTATAGAGGTTAATATGTCTGGATGACAGACCAGATGGTAACATTATAGAGGTTAATATATCTGGATGACAGACCAGATGGTAACATTATAGAGATTAATATGTCTGGATGACAGACCAGATGGGGATGACAGACCAGGTGGTAACATTATAGAGGTTAATATGTCTGGATGACAGACCAGATGGTAACATTATAGAGGTTAATATGTCTGGATGACAGACCAGATGGTAACATTATAGAGGTTAATATGTCTGGATGACAGACCAGATGGTAACATTATAGAGGTTAATATGTCTGGATGACAGACCAGATGGTAACATTATAGAGGTTAATATGTCTGGATGACAGACCAGATGGTAACATTATAGAGGTTAATATGTCTGGATGACAGACCAGATGGTAACATTATAGAGGTTAATATGTCTGGATGACAGACCAGATGGTAACATTATAGAGGTTAATATGTCTGGATGACAGACCAGATGGTAACATTATAGAGGTTAATATGTCTGGATGACAGACCAGATGTTAACATTATAGAGGTTAATATGTCTGGATGACAGACCAGATGGTAACATTATAGAGGTTAATATGTCTGGATGACAGACCAGATGGGGATGACAGACCAGATGGTAACATTATAGAGGTTAATATGTCTGGATGACAGACCAGGTGGTAACATTATAGAGGTTAATATGTCTGGATGACAGACCAGGTGGTAACATTATAGAGGTTAATATGTCTGGATGACAGACCAGATGGTAACATTATAGAGGTTAATATGTCTGGATGACAGACCAGATGGTAACATTATAGAGGTTAATATGTCTGGATGACAGACCAGGTGGTAACATTATAGAGGTTAATATGTCTGGATGACAGACCAGATGGTAACATTATAGAGGTTAATATGTCTGGATGACAGACCAGATGGTAACATTATAGAGGTTAATATGTCTGGATGACAGACCAGATGGGGATGACAGACCAGATGGTAACATTATAGAGGTTAATATGTCTGGATGACAGACCAGGTGGTAACATTATAGAGGTTAATATGTCTGGATGACAGACCAGATGGTAACATTATAGAGGTTAATATATCTGGATGACAGACCAGATGGTAACATTATAGAGGTTAATATGTCTGGATGACAGACCAGATGGTAACATTATAGAGGTTAATATGTCTGGATGACAGACCAGATGGTAACATTATAGAGGTTAATATATCTGGATGACAGACCAGATGGTAACATTATAGAGGTTAATATGTCTGGATGACAGACCAGATGGTAACATTATAGAGGTTAATATGTCTGGATGACAGACCAGATGGTAACATTATAGAGGTTAATATATCTGGATGACAGACCAGATGGGGATGACAGACCAGATGGTAACATTATAGAGGTTAATATGTCTGGATGACAGACCAGATGGGGATGACCGACTAGATGGTAACATTATAGAGGTTAATATATCTGGATGACAGACCAGATGGTAACATTATAGAGGTTAATATGTCTGGATGACAGACCAGATGGTAACATTATAGAGGTTAATATGTCTGGATGACAGACCAGATGGGGATGACAGACTAGATGGTAACATTATAGAGGTTAATATATCTGGATGACAGACCAGATGGTAACATTATAGAGGTTAATATGTCTGGATGACAGACCAGATGGTAACATTATAGAGGTTAATATGTCTGGATGACAGACCAGATGGTAACATTATAGAGGTTAATATATCTGGATGACAGACCAGATGGTAACATTATAGAGGTTAATATGTCTGGATGACAGACCAGATGGTAACATTATAGAGGTTAATATGTCTGGATGACAGACCAGATGGTAACATTATAGAGGTTAATATATCTGGATGACAGACCAGATGGGGATGACAGACCAGATGGTAACATTATAGAGGTTAATATGTCTGGATGACAGACCAGATGGTAACATTATAGAGGTTAATATGTCTGGATGACAGACCAGATGGTAACATTATAGAGGTTAATATGTCTGGATGACAGACCAGATGGTAACATTATAGAGGTTAATATGTCTGGATGACAGACCAGATGGTAACATTATAGAGGTTAATATGTCTGGATGACAGACCAGGTGGTAACATTATAGAGGTTAATATGTCTGGATGACAGACCAGATGGGGATGACAGACCAGATGGTAACATTATAGAGGTTAATATGTCTGGATGACAGACCAGATGGTAACATTATAGAGGTTAATATGTCTGGATGACAGACCAGATGGTAACATTATAGAGGTTAATATATCTGGATGACAGACCAGATGGTAACATTATAGAGATTAATATGTCTGGATGACAGACCAGATGGGGATGACAGACCAGGTGGTAACATTATAGAGGTTAATATGTCTGGATGACAGACCAGATGGTAACATTATAGAGGTTAATATGTCTGGATGACAGACCAGATGGTAACATTATAGAGGTTAATATGTCTGGATGACAGACCAGATGGTAACATTATAGAGGTTAATATGTCTGGATGACAGACCAGATGGTAACATTATAGAGGTTAATATGTCTGGATGACAGACCAGATGGTAACATTATAGAGGTTAATATGTCTGGATGACAGACCAGATGGTAACATTATAGAGGTTAATATGTCTGGATGACAGACCAGATGGTAACATTATAGAGGTTAATATGTCTGGATGACAGACCAGATGGTAACATTATAGAGGTTAATATGTCTGGATGACAGACCAGATGTTAACATTATAGAGGTTAATATGTCTGGATGACAGACCAGATGGTAACATTATAGAGGTTAATATGTCTGGATGACAGACCAGATGGGGATGACAGACCAGATGGTAACATTATAGAGGTTAATATGTCTGGATGACAGACCAGGTGGTAACATTATAGAGGTTAATATGTCTGGATGACAGACCAGGTGGTAACATTATAGAGGTTAATATGTCTGGATGACAGACCAGATGGTAACATTATAGAGGTTAATATGTCTGGATGACAGACCAGATGGTAACATTATAGAGGTTAATATGTCTGGATGACAGACCAGGTGGTAACATTATAGAGGTTAATATGTCTGGATGACAGACCAGATGGTAACATTATAGAGGTTAATATGTCTGGATGACAGACCAGATGGTAACATTATAGAGGTTAATATGTCTGGATGACAGACCAGATGGGGATGACAGACCAGATGGTAACATTATAGAGGTTAATATGTCTGGATGACAGACCAGGTGGTAACATTATAGAGGTTAATATGTCTGGATGACAGACCAGATGGTAACATTATAGAGGTTAATATATCTGGAATATGACAGACCAGATGGTAACATTATAGAGGTTAATATGTCTGGATGACAGACCAGATGGTAACATTATAGAGGTTAATATGTCTGGATGACAGACCAGATGGTAACATTATAGAGGTTAATATATCTGGATGACAGACCAGATGGTAACATTATAGAGGTTAATATGTCTGGATGACAGACCAGATGGTAACATTATAGAGGTTAATATGTCTGGATGACAGACCAGATGGTAACATTATAGAGGTTAATATATCTGGATGACAGACCAGATGGGGATGACAGACCAGATGGTAACATTATAGAGGTTAATATGTCTGGATGACAGACCAGATGGGGATGACAGACTAGATGGTAACATTATAGAGGTTAATATATCTGGATGACAGACCAGATGGTAACATTATAGAGGTTAATATGTCTGGATGACAGACCAGATGGTAACATTATAGAGGTTAATATGTCTGGATGACAGACCAGATGGGGATGAGATGACTAGATGGTAACATTATAGAGGTTAATATATCTGGATGACAGACCAGATGGTAACATTATAGAGGTTAATATATCTGGATGACAGACCAGGTGGTAACATTATAGAGGTTAATATGTCTGGATGACAGACCAGATGTTAACATTATAGAGGTTAATATGTCTGGATGACAGACCAGATGGTAACATTATAGAGGTTAATATGTCTGGATGACAGACCAGATGGTAACATTATAGAGGTTAATATATCTGGATGACAGACCAGATGGTAACATTATAGAGGTTAATATATCTGGATGACAGACCAGATGGTAACATTATAGAGGTTAATATGTCTGGATGACAGACCAGGTGGTAACATTATAGAGGTTAATATGTCTGGATGACAGACCAGATGGGGATGACAGACCAGATGGTAACATTATAGAGGTTAATATGTCTGGATGACAGACCAGATGGTAACATTATAGAGGTTAATATGTCTGGATGACAGACCAGATGGTAACATTATAGAGGTTAATATGTCTGGATGACAGACCAGATGGTAACATTATAGAGGTTAATATGTCTGGATGACAGACCAGATGGTAACATTATAGAGGTTAATATGTCTGGATGACAGACCAGATGGGGATGACAGACCAGATGGTAACATTATAGAGGTTAATATGTCTGGATGACAGACCAGATGGTAACATTATAGAGGTTAATATGTCTGGATGACAGACCAGATGGTAACATTATAGAGGTTAATATGTCTGGATGACAGACCAGATGGTAACATTATAGAGGTTAATATGTCTGGATGACAGACCAGATGGTAACATTATAGAGGTTAATATGTCTGGATGACAGACCAGATGGTAACATTATAGAGGTTAATATGTCTGGATGACAGACCAGATGGAAACATTATAGAGGTTAATATGTCTGGATGACAGACCAGATGGGGATGACAGACCAGATGGTAACATTATAGAGGTTAATATGTCTGGATGACAGACCAGATGGTAACATTATAGAGGTTAATATGTCTGGATGACAGACCAGGTAATGTCTGGATGACAGACCAGATGGTAACATTATAGAGGTTAATATGTCTGGATGACAGACCAGATGGTAACATTATAGAGGTTAATATGTCTGGATGACAGACCAGATGGAAACATTATAGAGGTTAATATGTCTGGATGACAGACCAGATGGTAACATTATAGAGGTTAATATGTCTGGATGACAGACCAGATGGTAACATTATAGAGGTTAATATGTCTGGATGACAGACCAGATGTTAACATTATAGAGGTTAATATGTCTGGATGACAGAACAGATGGTAACATTATAGAGGTTAATATGTCTGGATGACAGACCAGATGGTAACATTATAGAGGTTAATATGTCTGGATGACAGACCAGATGGTAACATTATAGAGGTTAATATGTCTGGATGACAGACCAGATGGTAACATTATAGAGGTTAATATGTCTGGATGACAGACCAGATGGTAACATTATAGAGGTTAATATGTCTGGATGACAGACCAGATGGAAAATGGAAACATTATAGAGGTTAATATGTCTGGATGACAGACCAGATGGTAACATTATAGAGGTTAATATGTCTGGATGACAGACCAGGTGGTAACATTATAGAGGTTAATATGTCTGGATGACAGACCAGGTGGTAACATTATAGAGGTTAATATGTCTGGATGACAGACCAGATGGTAACATTATAGAGGTTAATATGTCTGGATGACAGACCAGATGGTAACATTATAGAGGTTAATATGTCTGGATGACAGACCAGATGGTAACATTATAGAGGTTAATATGTCTGATTGACAGACCAGATGGTAACATTATAGAGGTTAATATGTCTGGATGACAGACCAGATGGTAACATTATAGAGGTTAATATGTCTGGATGACAGACCAGGTGGTAACATTATAGAGGTTAATATGTCTGGATGACAGACCAGATGGTAACATTATAGAGGTTAATATGTCTGGATGACAGACCAGATGGTAACATTATAGAGGTTAATATGTCTGGATGACAGACCAGATGGTAACATTATAGAGGTTAATATGTCTGGATGACAGACCAGATGGTAACATTATAGAGGTTAATATATCTGGATGACAGACCAGATGGTAACATTATAGAGGTTAATATGTCTGGATGACAGACCAGATGGTAACATTATAGAGGTTAATATGTCTGGATGACAGACCAGATGGTAACATTATAGAGGTTAATATGTCTGGATGACAGACCAGATGGTAACATTATAGAGGTTAATATGTCTGGATGACAGACCAGGTGGTAACATTATAGAGGTTAATATGTCTGGATGACAGACCAGGTGGTAACATTATAGAGGTTAATATGTCTGGACGACAGACCAGATGGTAACATTATAGAGGTTAATATGTCTGGTTGACAGACCAGATGGTAACATTATAGAGGTTAATATGTCTGGATGACAGACCAGGTGGTAACATTATAGAGGTTAATATGTCTGGATGACAGACCAGATGGTAACATTATAGAGGTTAATATGTCTGGATGACAGACCAGATGGGGATGACAGACTAGATGGTAACGTTATAGAGGTTAATATGTCTGGATGACAGACCAGATGGTAACATTATAGAGGTTAATATGTCTGGATGACAGACCAGATGGTAACATTATAGAGGTTAATATGTCTGGATGACAGACCAGATGGGGATGACAGACCAGATGGTAACATTATAGAGGTTAATATGTCTGGTTGACAGACCAGATGGTAACATTATAGAGGTTAATATGTCTGGATGACAGACCAGATGGTAACATTATAGAGGTTAATATGTCTGGATGACAGACCAGATGGGGATGACAGACCAGATGGTAACATTATAGAGGTTAATATGTCTGGTTGACAGACCAGATGGTAACATTATAGAGGTTAATATGTCTGGATGACAGACCAGATGGTAACATTATAGAGGTTAATATGTCTGGATGACAGACCAGATGGGGATGACAGACCAGATGGTAACATTATAGAGGTTAATATGTCTGGATGACAGACCAGATGGGGATGACAGACCAGATGGTAACATTATAGAGGTTAATATGTCTGGATGACAGACCAGATGGGGATGACAGACCAGATGGTAACATTATAGAGGTTAATATGTCTGGATGACAGACCAGATGGTAACATTATAGAGGTTAATATGTCTGGATGACAGACCAGATGGGGATGACAGACCAGATGGTAACATTATAGACGTTAATATGTCTGGTTGACAGACCAGATGGGGATGACAGACCAGATGGTAACATTATAGAGGTTAATATGTCTGGTTGACAGACCAGATGGTAACATTATAGAGGTTAATATGTCTGGATGACAGACCAGATGGTAACATTATAGAGGTTAATATGTCTGGTTGACAGACCAGATGGTAACATTATAGAGGTTAATATGTCTGGTTGACAGACCAGATGGTAACATTATAGAGGTTAATATGTCTGGATGACAGACCAGATGGTAACATTATAGAGGTTAATATGTCTGGATGACAGACCAGATGGTAACATTATAGAGGTTAATATGTCTGGATGACAGACCAGATGGTAACATTATAGAGGTTAATATGTCTGGATGACAGACCAGATGGTAACATTATAGAGGTTAATATGTCTGGAACAGACCAGATGGGGATGACAGACCAGATGGTAACATTATAGAGGTTAATATGTCTGGATGACAGACCAGATGGTAACATTATAGAGGTTAATATGTCTGGATGACAGACTAGATGGTAACGTTATAGAGGTTAATATGTCTGGATGACAGACCAGATGGTAACATTATAGAGGTTAATATGTCTGGATGACAGACCAGATGGTAACATTATAGAGGTTAATATGTCTGGAACAGACCAGATGGGGATGACAGACCAGATGGTAACATTATAGAGGTTAATATGTCTGGATGACAGACCAGATGGGGATGACAGACTAGATGGTAACGTTATAGAGGTTAATATGTCTGGATGACAGACCAGATGGGGATGACAGACTAGATGGTAACATTATAGAGGTTAATATGTCTGGATGACAGACCAGATGGTAACATTATAGAGGTTAATATGTCTGGATGACAGACCAGATGGTAACATTATAGAGGTTAATATGTCTGGATGACAGACCAGATGGGGATGACAGACTAGATGGTAACATTATAGAGGTTAATATGTCTGGATGACAGACCAGGTGGTAACATTATGGAGGTTAATATGTCTGGATGACAGACCAGATGGTAACATTATAGAGGTTAATATGTCTGGATGACAGACCAGATGGTAACATTATAGAGGTTACTATGTCTGGTTGACAGACCAGATGGGGATGACAGACCAGATGGTAACATTATAGAGGTTAATATGTCTGGATGACAGACCAGATGGTAACATTATAGAGGTTAATATGTCTGGATGACAGACCAGATGGGGATGACAGACTAGATGGTAACATTATAGAGGTTAATATGTCTGGATGACAGACCAGGTGGTAACATTATGGAGGTTAATATGTCTGGATGACAGACCAGATGGTAACATTATAGAGGTTAATATGTCTGGATGACAGACCAGGTGGTAACATTATAGAGGTTAATATGTCTGGATGACAGACCAGATGGTAACATTATAGAGGTTAATATGTCTGGATGACAGACCAGATGTAACATTATAGAGGTTAATATGTCTGGATGACAGACCAGGTGGTAACATTATAGAGGTTAATATGTCTGGATGACAGACCAGATGGTAACATTATAGAGGTTAATATGTCTGGATGACAGACCAGGTGGTAACATTATAGAGGTTAATATGTCTGGATGACAGACCAGATGGTAACATTATAGAGGTTACTATGTCTGGTTGACAGACCAGATGGTAACATTATAGAGGTTAATATGTCTGGATGACAGACCAGATGGGGATGACAGACCAGATGGTAACATTATAGAGGTTAATATGTCTGGATGACAGACCAGATGGGGATGACAGACCAGATGGTAACATTATAGAGGTTAATATGTCTGGATGACAGACCAGATGGTAACATTATAGAGGTTAATATGTCTGGATGACAGACCAGGTGGTAACATTATAGAGGTTAATATGTCTGGATGACAGACCAGATGGTAACATTATAGAGGTTAATATGTCTGGATGACAGACCAGATGGTAACATTATAGAGGTTAATATGTCTGGATGACAGACCAGATGGTAACATTATAGAGGTTAATATGTCTGGATGACAGACCAGATGGTAACATTATAGAGGTTAATATGTCTGGATGACAGACCAGGTGGTAACATTATAGAGGTTAATATGTCTGGATGACAGACCAGATGGTAACATTATAGAGGTTAATATGTCTGGATGACAGACCAGATGGAAACGTTTAGGAAGGAGAATGCCAATAGATGAACCCTAATGGTGTTTGCTAATGGAGGGGGACATTTCAGTTAGTGCTATTGCCTGTGTAGGAGAGTAACCTCTACAACAGACGGAGGTTAACCCCTGACCACAGCTTTTTGGGACTGGGACTATGGACCACAAGACACTTCATCGTTTTTAAATGTTCTCATACTGTAGAATGATGAAGCAACAGGGCACCCGTTTCTAATGGGAGGAAACATGTGTAATACCAGTTAAATCCTTAGTCAATAGTTCAACACGTGAGCAGTTCAGCAGCAACCAGTGTTGAGGCAGAAGTGTCTGAGGTAACAACATGTCCAGGGATTCCTGCAACACGGTCGACACAGAATCATCACTGCAACACAGCACGTCTCCAGTAGGTGTCAGTAAGGAGGGAAGGTATAACATTTGAGAAAAAGAGAAGGAGAGACAAAGAACGCAAGAGAGGGAGACAGAGAGAGAATTTTTTTTTACCTTTATTTTACTAGGCAAGTCAGTTAAGAACAAATTCTTATTTTCAATGACGGCCTAGGAACAGTGGGTTAACTGCCTGTTCAGGGGCAGAACGACATATTTGTACCTTGTCAGCTCGGGGATTTGAACTTGCAACCTTTCAGTTAC
>NC_088238.1:6632580-6647580 GCF_036934945.1 Oncorhynchus masou masou | reverse complement strand
CCTATATCTCTAGTAGTCACACTGTCTGGTCCCTCTTCCTCCAGCCTATATCTCTAGTAGTCACACTGTCTGCTCCCTCTTCCTCCAGCCTATATCTCTAGTAGTCACACTGTCTGCTCCCTCTTCCTCCAGCCTATATCTCTAGTAGTCACACTGTCTGCTCCCTCTTCCTCCAGCCTATATCTCTAGTAGTCACACTGTCTGGTCCCTCTTCCTCCAGCCTATATCTCTAGTAGTCACACTGTCTGGTCCCTCTTCCTCCAGCTTATATCTCTAGTAGTCACACTGTCTGCTCCCTCTTCCTCCAGCCTATATCTCTAGTAGTCACACTGTCTGCTCCCTCTTCCTCCAGCCTATATCTCTAGTAGTCACACTGTCTGGTCCCTCTTCCTCCAGCCTATATCTCTAGTAGTCACACTGTCTGCTCCCTCTTCCTCCAGCCTATATCTCTAGTAGTCACACTGTCTGCTCCCTCTTCCTCCAGCCTATATCTCTAGTAGTCACACTGTCTGCTCCCTCTTCCTCCAGCCTCACAGATCTTTGACCTATATCCCTAGATTCTCTCCAGACCTTCCTGCTTCTACTGGAGTCACTCTGTCTATTTATTTTCTATGTGTTTTCATCTTCCATGAAACAAAACAGGATGTGAACCCCCACCAGGAGGTACAAGGGCAGAGGAGGGGGTTTCACCTTAACCAGCTGGGTCTAACCATCTAACCATGACTCAGTACCCCAGCTGGGTCTAGATACTCTAACTATGACTCAGTACCCCAGCTGGGTCTAGATACTGTAACCATGCTGGTTAAGTGTGCCTTGAATTCGTCGAAATAAATCACTGATAGTGTCACCAGCAAAGCACCATCACACCTCCTCCTCCATGCTTCACGGTGGGAACCACACATGCAGAGATCATCCGTTCACCAACTCTGCGTCTCACAAGGACACGGCCGTTGGAATCAAAAAATAATAATTTGGACTCATTAGACCAAAGGACAGATTGGTCTCATGTCCATTGCTTGTGTTTCTTGGCCCAAGCAAGTCTCTTCTTCTTATTGGTGTCCTTCAGTGGTGGTTTCTTTGCAGCAATTCAACCATGAAGTCCTGATTCGCACAATCTCCTCTGAACAGTTGATATTGAGATGTGTCTTTTACTTGAACTCTGTGAAGAATTTATTTGGGCTGCAAATTCTGAGGTTGGTAACTCTAATGAACTTATCCTCTGCAGCAGAGGTAACCCTGGGTCTTCCTGTCCTGTGGTGGTCCTCATGAGAGCCAGTTTCATCATAGCGCTTGATGGTTTTTGCAACTGCACTTGAAGAAACTTTCAAAGTTCTTAACATTTTACGGATTGACAGACCTTCATGTCTTCAAGTAATGATGAATTGTCGTTTCTCTTTGCTTCTTTGCCATAATATGGACTTGGTCTTTTACCAAAGAGGGATATCTTCTGTATACCACCCCTACCTTGTCACAACACAACTGATTGGCTCAAACGCATTAAGAAGGAAAAATTCCACAAATGAACTTTTAAGAAGGTTTGTTAATTGAAATGCATTCCAGGTGACTACCTCATGAAGCTGGTTGAGAGATTGCCAATAGTGTTCAAAGTAGTCATCAAGGCAAAGGGTGGCTACTAAAGAAGAATCAAGAAATATAAAATTATTTAATTTAACACTTTTTTGGTTACTGCATGATTCCATATGTGTTATTTCACAGTGTTGATGTCTTCACTATTATTCTACAGTGTAGAAAAGAGTAAAAATGTAGACCTTACCCAGCTGGAGGCCTGGATCTAAACATACAGTCATGTATATAGTCGTGACTTTGTACCTCAGATCAGGCCATATCATTCTCCTCAGCTCCCTTCAATAGGGCGTTTTAATATGTAAGATCATGCTGCTATTGACAAGCTGTGCTGAGGAAAGTCATGTATGGCCATGATCTGAATTAAGGGGATTACTTGGTGTGTTATTGCACAGCTGAATCAACGTGATATATGAGGTGACCTGACCTGAACCTGAGCTGATCAGATGCTGAGGTAGAGGCTTTCACACATGAATGGTTCAGTGTCTGAATGGTTCAGTGGCTATTTACATTAAAGGGAGGGGGGGAGTTAGGCAGGCAAGGAAGGAGGGAGGTAGGCAAGGAGGGAGGCAAGGAGGGAGGGAGGGAGGCAAGGAAGGAGGTAGGGAGGCAAGGAGGGAGGGAGGCAAGGAGGGAGGGAGGCAAGGAAGGAAGGAGAGAGGGAGGGAGGCAAGGAGGGAGGGAGGGAGGCAAGGAAGGAAGGAGAGAGGGAGGGAGGGAGGCAGGCAAGGAAGGAGGGAGGGAGGGAGGCAGACAAGGAAGGAGGGAGGGAGGCAAGGAAGGAGAGAGGGAGGGAGGCAAGGAAAGAAGGAGAGAGGGAGGGAGGCAGGTAAAGAAGGAGAGAGGGAGAGAGGGAGGGAGGCAGGCAAGGAAGGAGAGAGGGAGGGAGGCAGGCAAGGACGGAGGGAGGGAGGCAGAAAAGGAGGGAGTGAGGGAGGCAGGCAAGGAAGGAAGGAGAGAGGGAGGGAGGCAAGGAAGGAGGGAGGGAGGCAGGCAAGGAAGGAGAGAGGGAGGGAGGCAGGCAAGGAGGGAGGGAGGGAGGCAGCTAAGGAAGGAGAGAGGGAGGCAAGCAAGGAAGGAAGGAGAGAGGGAGGGAGGCAAGGAGGGAGGGAGGCAGGCAAGGACGGAGTGAGGGAGGGAGGCAGGCAAGGAGGGAGGGAGGGAGGCAGGTAAGGAGGGAGGGAGGAAGGCAGGCAGGTAAGGAAGGAGAGAGGGAGGCAGGCAAGGAAGGAAGGAGAGAGGGAGGGAGGCAGGTAAGGAAGGAGCGAGGGAGAGAGGGAGGCAGGCAAGGAAGGAGAGAGGGAGGGAGGGAGGCAGGTAAGGAAGGAGAGAGGGGAGGCAGGCAAGGAAGAAAGGAGAGGGGAGGGAGGCAAGGAGGGAGGGAGGCAGGCAAAGAAGGAGAGAGGGGAGGGAGGGAGGCAGGCAAGGAGGGAGGGAGGGAGGCAGGCAAGGAAGGAGAGAGGAAGGGAGGGAGGGAGGCAGGCAAGGAGGGAGGGAGGCAGGCAAGGAGGGAGGGAGGCAGGTAAGGAAGGAGAGAGGGAGGCAGGCAAGGAAGGAAGGAGAGAGGGAGGGAGGCAAGCAAGGAAGGAGAGAGGGAGGGAGGCAGGTAAGGAAGGAGAGAGGGAGGCAGGCAAGGAAGGAAGGAGAGAGGGAGGGAGGCAAGCAAGGAAGGAGAGAGGGAGGGAGGCAAGCAAGGAAGGAGAGAGGGAGGGAGGCAGGCAGGTAAGGAAGGAGAGAGGGAGGCAGGCAAGGAAGGAAGGAGAGAGGGAGGGAGGCTGGCAGGTGATATATGTTACCCCTCACTACATGGTAGCATGGTAGTTACAGTATGATATGTTACCCCTCACTACATGGTAGCATGGTAGTTACAGTATGATATGTTACCCCTTACTACATGGTAGTTACAGTATGATATGATACCCCTCACTACATGGTAGCATGGTAGTTACAGTATGATATGATACACCACACTACATGGTAGTTACAGTATGATATGCTACCCCTCACTACATGGTAGTTACAGTATGATATGTTACACCACACTACATGGTAGTTACAGTTTAATTCCATGGGGATTTTATAACCTGTGTGTCGATAAGAAGTAGATTTTATTTATTTATATATATATTATTATAATTGTTCTGTTACAGTATCATTCACCTTCAGCAGCAACACTTAAGGGTGAAGAATGTCATGGTAAACATCATGCAGACTGTCTAATCAGAGTGTCTCCATTCCAAATGGCACCGGAACCATGTGGACTATCTTAAACAGCTATCGTATTCAGTAATCATGTGCCTTTGAACCACAGTTATACTGTCAGCACTGAGGCGGTGTGCCCTGCTAGGAAGTCCACTGTGTGCAGCTCACCCTGGACTAACATCAATAACATGAGCATGTCTACCTCTGCTAAGCTTCCCAGTAAAGCAAGAAAAACAAACAAGCATCCCATAAAAGTGTTTAAAAAAATAGCCCACGTTAACATATGTTGCCTCAGAAACAAGGTTCATGAAATCAATAACTTGCAAGTAACAGATGACATTCATATTCTGACCATCTCTGAATCTCCGTTTAGATAATACATTTGACGATACAGTGGTAGCAATACATGGTTATAACATCTACAGAAAAGACAGAAATGCCAACGGGGGAGGTGTTGCGGTCTATATTCAGAACCACATTCATGTAAGGCTTTGAGAGGATCTCATGTTAAATACTGTCGAAGTAATATGGCTACAGGTTCATCTGCCTCACATAATACCCATTATCGTGGGAAGCTGCTGTAGACCACCAAGTGTTAACAGTCAATATCTGAATAACATGTGTGAGATGTTTGA
This sequence comes from Oncorhynchus masou masou, assembly GCF_036934945.1. Lineage (NCBI taxonomy): Eukaryota > Metazoa > Chordata > Actinopteri > Salmoniformes > Salmonidae > Oncorhynchus > Oncorhynchus masou. Next base: position 6,643,159 of record NC_088238.1, on the reverse strand, counting down.
TAATGTGTGTGATATCAACAGAGGTATATTTTCTGGGTGATTTCAATATTGACTAACTTTCATCAAGCTGCCCACTCAAGAAAAAAGCTTAAAACTGTAACCAGTGCCTGCCACCTGGTTCAGGTTATCAGTCAACCTACCAGGGTAGTTACAAACAGCACAGGAAGAAAATCATCAACATGTATTGATCACATATTTACTAATTCTGCAGAAATGAGCTTGAAAGCAGTATCCAGATCCATAGGATGTAGTGATCACAATATAGTGGTCATATGTAGGAAAACCACAGTTCCAAAGGTGGGGCCTAATATAATGTATAAGAGGTCATACGATACGTTTTGCAGTGATTCCTAAGTTGATGATGTTAAGAATATGTGCTGGTCTGTGGTGTGTAATGAGGAGCAACCAGACGCTGCTGCTCTGTGGTGTGTAATGAGGATCAACCAGACGCTGCTGCTCTGTGGTGTGTAATGAGGAGCAACCGGACGCTGCTGCTCTGTGGTGTGTAATGAGGAGCAACCGGACGCTGCTGCTCTGTGGTGTGTAATGAGGAGCAACCGGACGCTGCTGCTCTGTGGTGTGTAATGAGGAGCAACCGGACGCTGCTGCTCTGTGGTGTGTAATGAGGAGCAACCGGACGCTGCTGCTCTGTGGTGTGTAATGAGGAGCAACCGGACGCTGCTGCTCTGTGGTGTGTAATGAGGAGCAACCGGACGCTGCTGCTCTGTGGTGTGTAATGAGGAGCAACCGGACGCTGCTGCTCTGTGGTGTGTAATGAGGAGCAACCGGACGCTGCTGCTCTGTGGTGTGTAATGAGGAGCAACCAGACGCTGCTGCTCTGTGGTGTATAATGAGGAGCAACCAGACGCTGCTGCTCTGTGGTGTGTAATGAGGAGCAACCAGACGCTGCTGCTCTGTGGTGTGTAATGAGGAGCAACCAGACGCTGCTGCTCTGTGGTGTGTAATGAGGAGCAACCAGACGCTGCTGCTCTGTGGTGTGTAATGAGGAGCAACCAGACGCTGCTGCTCTGTGGTGTGTAATGAGGAGCAACCAGACGCTGCTGCTCTGTGGTGTGTAATGAGGAGCAACCAGACGCTGCTGCTCTGTGGTGTGTAATGAGGAGCAACCGGACGCTGCTGCTCTGTGGTGTGTAATGAGGAGCAACCAGACGCTGCTGCTCTGTGGTGTGTAATGAGGAGCAACCAGACGCTGCTGCTCTGTGGTGTGTCATGAGGAGCAACCAGACGCTGCTGCTCTGTGGTGTGTAATGAGGAGCAACCAGACGCTGCTGCTCTGTGGTGTGTCATGAGGAGCAACCAGACGCTGCTGCTCTGTGGTGTGTCATGAGGAGCAACCAGATGCTGCACTTGACACATTTATGAAATTGCTTATTCCAGTTATTAATAAGATTGCACCCATTAAGAAAATGACTGTAAAAAGTGTTTAATCCCCTGTGGATGAATGAGCAATTCCAAAATGTTATGGTTGAGAGGGACGAGGAGAAAAGGAATGGCAACTAAGTCTGGCTGCACAACTCATCGTCAAACGTACTTCAAAAATCGAGAACTCACGTGACTAAACTGAATAATAAGACAAATAAACTGTTCTATGAAACAAAGATAAATTATATAAAGAATGATAGCAACAAGCTTTGAAGCACCTTCAATTAATTAAATGTTTGGCAAAAAAAAGGAAAACTCAGCTCCATCATTCATTGAATCAGATGGTTCATTCATCACAAAACCCATTGATATTGCCAACTAATTTAATGACTTTTTTCATTGGCAAGATTAACAAATTTAGGCATGACATGCCAGCAACGAACGCTGACACTACACTATCCAAGTGTAACTGACCAAATTATGAAAGACTAGCATCGTCATTTTGAATTCCTTTAAAGTGAGTGTGGAAGAGGTCAAAAAAAAAAAATAGTTGTCTATCAACAATGACAAGCCACCGGGGTCTGACAATTTGTATGGAATATTACTGAGGATAATAGTGAACAATATTACCACTCCTATTTGCCTTATCTTAATATAATAATAATAATATAAAATATAATAATATATCCCATTTAGCAGACGCTTTTGTCCAAAGCGACTTACAAGTCGGCTGGGGCCACTACTTTTACATATGGGTGGCCCTAGCGGGAATCGAACCCACGACGCTTGGCGTTGCAAGCGCCATGCTCTACCGACTGAGCCACTCAGCCTACTGGAAAGTGTGTGCTCTCAGGCCTGAAGGGAAGCAAACGTAATTCCCAAGAATGAGTAAAGCCCCCTTTATTGGCTCAAATATCCAACCAATCAGGCTGTTACCAATCCTTAGTAAACTTTGAGAATAAATTGTGTTTGACCAGATACAATGTTATTTTACAGTAAACAAATTAACAACAGACTTTCAGCACGCTTATAGGGAAGGACATTCAACAAGCACAGCACAAATGACTGACGATTGGCTGAGATAAATTGATGATACAAATATTGTGTGGGCTGTTTTGTTAGACTTCAGTGCGGCTTTTGACGTTATCGATCATAGTCTGCTGCTGGAAAAACGTATGTGTTATAGCTTTACACCCCCTGCTATATTGTGGATAAAGAGTTACCTGTCTAACAGAACAGAGGGCGTTCTTTAATGGAAGGCTCTCCAACATAATCCAGATAGAATCAGGAATTCCCCAGGGCAGCTGTCTCGGCCCATTACTTTTTTCAACATTTATTAATGACATGCCACTGGCTCTGAGTAAAGCCAGTGTGTGTCTGTGTATGCGGATGAATCAACACTACCACAGCGACTGAAATGACTGCAACACTTTGCTCAGAGAGCTGCAATTTGTTTCAGAATGGGTGGCAAGGAGTAGTCCTACATATTTCAAAAACTAAAACCACTGTATTTGGCACAAATCAGTCACCTAACCTTCAACCTCAACAAAATCTTGTAATGAATAATGTGAAAATTGAGAAACTTGAGGTGAATAAACTGCTTGGATAAGCCCTGGATTGTAAACTGTCACGGTCAAAACATATTGATGCAACAGTAGCTAAGATGGGGAGAAGTCTGGCCATAATAAAGCGCTGCTCTGCCTTCTTAACAACACTATCAACAAAGTATGTCCTACAGGCCTTAGTTTTGTCTCACCTGGACTACTGTTCATGTGGTCAGGTGCCACAAAGAGGGACTTTGGAAAATTGCAATTGGTTCAGAACAAGGCAGCACGGCTGGCTCTTAAATGTACACGGAGAGCTAATATTAATAATATGCAGGTCAATCTCTCCTGGCTCAAAGTGGAGGAGAGATCGACTTCACCACTACTTGTTTTTGTAAGAAGTGATGACATGCTGAAAGCACCGAGCATACCCCACAAGACATGCCACCAGAGGTCTCTTCACAATCACCAAGTCCAGAACAGACTATAGGAGGCGCACAGTACCACATATAGCCATGTCTACATGGAGCTCTATTCCACATCAGCAGTAGAATCAGATTAGAAAAAAACAGGTAAAACTACACCTTGTGGAACAGTGGGGACTGTGAAGAGGCACACACAGGTACACACACACACACACACACAGGTACACACACACACAGGTACACACACACACAGGTACAGACACACACAGGTACACACACACACACACACACACACACACACACACACACACACACACACACACACACACACACACACACACACACACACACACACACACACACACACACACACACACACACACACACACACACACACACACACACACACACACACACACACACACACACACACAGGTACACACAGGTACACACACACACACACACACACACACACACACACACACACACACACACACACACACACACACACACACACACACACACACACACACACACACACACACACAGGTACACACACACACAGGTACAGACACACACAGGTACACACACACACAGGTACACACACACACAGGTAGAGACACACACAGGTACACACACACACAGGTACAGACACACACACACACAGGTACAGATACACACAGGTACAGACACACACACACAGGTACAGACACACACAGGTACAGACACACACAGGTACAGACACACACAAGTACAGACACACACAGGTACAGACACGCACAGGTACAGACACACACAGGTACAGACACACACACACAGGTACACACACAGGTACAGACACACACAGGTACAGACACACACACACAGGTACACACACAGGTACACACACACACAGGTACAGACACACACACACAGGTACAGACACACACAGGTACAGACACACACAGGTACAGACACACACAGATAGAGACACACACAGGTACACACACACACAGGTACAGACACACACACACAGGTACAGACACACACAGGTACAGACACACACAGGTACAGACACACACAGGTACACACACACACAGGTACAGACACACCCACACAGGTACAGACACACACAGGTACAGACACACACAGGTACAGACACACACACACAGGTACAGACACACACAGGTACAGACACACACAGGTACAGACACACACAGGTATAGACACACACAGGTACATACACACACAGGTACAGACACACACACACAGGTACAGGCACACACAGGTACAGCCACACACAGGTATAGACACACACAGGTACATACACACACAGGTACAGACACACACACACACACACACAGGTACAGACACACACAGATAGAGACACACACAGGTACATACACACACAGGTACAGACACACACAGGTACAGACACACACAGGTACATACACACACAGGTACAGACACACACAGGTATAGACACACACAGGTACATACACACACAGGTAGAGACACACACACACAGGTACAGACACACACAGGTACAGACACACACAGGTACAGACACACACAGGTACAGACACACACGCAGGTACAGACACACACACACAGGTACAGACACACACAGGTACAGACACACACAAGTACAGACACGCACAGGTACAGACACACACAGGTACAGACACACACACACACAGGTACACACACAGGTACAGACACACACAGGTACAGACACACACACACAGGTACACACACAGGTACACACACACACAGGTACAGACACACACAGGTACAGACACACACAGGTACAGACACACCCACACAGGTACAGACACACACAGGTACAGACACACACAGGTACAGACACACACAGGTACAGACACACACAGGTACATACACACACAGGTACACACACACACAGGTACACACACAGGTACACACACACACAGGTACAGACACACACACACAGGTACAGACACACACAGGTACAGACACACACAGGTATAGACACACACAGGTACATACACACACAGGTACAGACACACACACACAGGTACAGGCACACACAGGTACAGCCACACACAGGTATAGACACACACAGGTACATACACACACAGGTACAGACACACACACACACAGGTACAGACACACACAGATAGAGACACACACAGGTACATACACACACAGGTACAGACACACACACACAGGTACAGACACACACAGGTACAGACACACACAGGTACATACACACACAGGTACAGACACACACAGGTATAGACACACACAGGTACATACACACACAGGTAGAGACACACACACACAGGTACAGACACACACAGGTACAGACACACACAGGTACAGACACACACAGGTACAGACACACACACACAGGTACAGACACACACACACACAGGTACAGACACACACACACAGGTACAGACACACACAGGTAGAGACACACACAGGTACAGACACACACAGGTACAGACACACACAGGTACAGACACACACAGGTAGAGACACACACAGGTACAGACACACACAGGTACAGACACACACAGGTACATACACACAAACTCTAGAACACACACTCTACACACACGTGCATTGTAATATTGTTGTATGGTGGTATTATACATTTTGTATTGTAGGTATGTAGTGGTCTAATACGGTTATATGATGTTGTTTTTATGTTTTGTTTTATGTAAGTGCCTTAATGTGCTTGGACCCCAGGAAGAGTAGTTGCTGCCTTGGCAACAGTTAACGGGGATCCCTAATAAATACAAATACGATCTAATCAGTGTCTGTATCCAAAATGGTACCAGAACCTAATGCATATCCCAATCGGCACCCTATGCCCTATATAGTGCACTACATTTGTTTATCAGGGCCTGTATAGGTAGTAAGCTATGGGTGCAATTTGGGATGCAGACAGAGACTCTCTGTTGGCCAGCCCACTCTCATTCACAACACAGTTCACTAATTATCCCAACATGAATTAATTCACATTTTATTATAATCAGAGAGAACACAGCAGCCTCAGTGTGTACGTCCCAAACGGCACCCTTTTCCCTTTTTTATAGTGCACTACTTTTCATGGGCTGTGGTCAAAAGAAGTGCACTAGATAGGGAATAGGGTGCCATTTGAGATTACAACCGGTGTTGCCAGCTCTGCCCCAGAGAGCGGTGTGTTACAGCTGATGTAAAAGTGGAGAAGACTCCTAGAGGCCTGGATCTCACCCTCCAATCTATTTACATCGCACAATAAATGACTGCCTGACTGGCGTTTTACCGGTGGAAAATTCTTCGTCAAGTTTGTCAAGTTTCCTCTCGCACATCATTAGAGGAATTTGAGGTGTGTGTGTGTGTGTGTGTGTGTGTGTGTGTGTGTGTGTGTGTGTGTGTGTGTGTGTGTGTGTGTGTGTGTGTGTGTGTGTGTGTGTGTGTGTGAATCCTAAATGATGAGTAGATCATTAGATCATTCAGAAACAGATGCTTGAGGAGGCAGAATAAGGTCTTGATTCTAGAGGAAGCAGAATAAGGTCTAGATTCTAGAGGAAGCAGAATAAGGTTTAGTTTCTAGTGGAGGCAGAATAAGGTCTAGTTTCTAGTGGAGGCAGAATAAGGTCTAGATTCTAGAGGAAGCAGAATAAGGTCTAGTTTCTAGTGGAAGCAGAATAAGGTCTAGTTTCTAGTGGAAGCAGAATAAGGTCTAGTTTCTAGTGGAGGTCTAGTTTCTAGTGGAAGCAGAATAAGGTCTAGTTTCTAGAGGAGGCAGAATAAGGTCTAGATTCTAGAGAAGGCAGAATAAGGTCTAGTTTCTAGTGGAAGCAGAATAAGGTCTAGTTTCTAGTGGAGGCAGAATAAGGTCTAGATTCTAGAGCAGGCAGAATAAGGTCTAGATTCTAGAGGAGGCAGAATGAGGTCTAGAATCTAGTGGAGGTCTAGTTTCTAGTGGAGGCAGAATAAGGTCTAGTTTCTAGTGGAAGCAGAATAAGGTCTAGTTTCTAGTGGAGGCAGAATAAGGTCTAGTTTCTAGTGGAGGCAGAATAAGGTCTAGTTTCTAGTGTAGGCAGAATAAGGTCTAGTTTCTAGTGGAGGCAGAATACGGTCTAGATTCTAGTGGAGGAAGAATAAGGTCTAGTTTCTAGTGGAGGCAGAATAAGGTCTAGTTTCTGGTGGAGGAAGAATAAGGTCTAGTTTCTAGTGGAAGCAGAATAAGGTCTAGTTTCTAGTGGAAGCAGAATAAGGTCTAGTTTCTAGTGGAAGCAGAATAAGGTCTAGTTTCTAGTGGAGGCAGAATAAGGTATAGCTTCTGGTGGAGGCAGAATAAGGTCTAGTTTCTGGTGGAGGAAGAATAAGGTCTCAGAATTAGGTCAGAATAATATTGTACTGGTTATCAGCCAAATATAATGTTGCTATACTGTATTGGTTATTAGCCAAAGATAATGTTGCTATACTGTATTAGTTTTCAGCCAAAGATAATGTTGCTATACTGTACTGGTTATCAGCCAAAGATAATGTTGCTATACTGTACTGGTTATCAGCCAAAGATAATGTTGCTATACTGTACTGGTTATCAACCAAAGATAATGTTGCTATACTGTATTGGTTATTAGCCAAATATAATGTTGCTATACTGTACTGGTTATCAGCCAAAGATAATGTTGCTATACTGTACTGGTTATTAGCCAAAGATAATGTTGCTATACTGTACTGGTTATTAGCCAAATATAATGTTGCTATACTGTATTGGTTATTAGCCAAATATAATGTTGCTATACTGTACTGGTTATCAGCCAAAGATAATGTTGCTATACTGTACTGGTTATTAGCCAAAGATAATGTTGCTATACTGTACTGGCTATCAACCAAATATAAGGTTGCTATACTGTACTGGTTATTAGCCAAAGATAATGTTGCTATACTGTACGGGTTATCAGCCAAAGATAATGTTGCTATACTGAACTGGTTATCAACCAAAGATAATGTTGCTATACAAGAGCTTTTCACAATAGCAACTCTTCCCTATTCATCACAATCAAACAGGACCGCTTGTCCTTCAGTCAATCTAAAGTTCATCCCAAATGGCACACTATTCCCTATATAGTGCACTACTTTTGACCAGGATCCATGGGCACTATACTGTACATATAGGGAATAGGGTGCCATTTTGGACACAACCCTACATGAGGAAAAATCACCTGAAGAAGAGGAGGAGGAGTCTAGTCTATTTTGGGATTTCCACACTCCCCTAGCCTGTAACACAGTCTTCATCCCAAATGGCACCCTAGTCCTTACATAGTGCACTCCTTTTGACAGTAGCCCTATGGGCCCTGCTCAAAAGTAGTGCACTATATTGGGAATAGGGTGCCATTTGGGAGTCAGACTATTCTTTAGTGCCCAGGACCACAGAGAGCTGAGTCACAGATGAAGGGAGGGGGATGAGAAACCCCTCTGGGCAGGCAGTGCTGTCCAGAGAACAATTAAAAGGAACATCGAAACACACACACACGCTGAGGGTGAGTACAGTAGATGACTCAAAGCGTTTTAGAGTGGGTTATGCTTTCATCGTCATCTGTAAAATGAGGAGCTATTACATCTGGGGACGAGAAGAGCAGAGAGGGGACGTAAGCTGTTCCAGCGCTCTGTTTCTATATAGAGTAGTGTAGGCCTTGTCTGTCACACACACACACACACACGCACACACACACACACACACACACACACACACACACACACACACACACACACACACACACACACACACACACACACACACACACACACACACTATAGCTCTTTCTATTGTAGGCCTACCGTTTCTGTCATTCAGACAAACATATAACAGTTGAAGTGCCCCTTCGCGGTGTAAACATATCCCTCCCAGTGTTCCTTCACAGTGTAAACATATCCCCCCAGTGTTCCTTCATAGTGTAAACATATCCCCCCCAGTGTTCCTTCATAGTGTAAACATATTGACCCAGTGTTCCTTCATAGTGTAAACATATCCGCCCCAGTGTTCCTTCACAGTGTAAACATATCCCCCCAGTGTTCCTTCATAGTGTAAACATATTGACCCAGTGTTCCTTCATAGTGTAAACATATCCCCCCAGTGTTCCTTCATAGTGTAAACATATTGACCCCAGTGTTCCTTCATAGTGTAAACATATCCCCCCCAGTGTTCCTTCATAGTGTAAACATATCCCCCCAGTGTTCCTTCATAGTGTAAACATATCCCCCCAGTGTTCCTTCACAGTGTAAACATATCCGCCCCCAGTGTTCCTTCACAGTGTAAACATATCCCCCCAGTGTTCCTTCACAGTGTAAACATATCCCCCCCAGTGTTCCTTCACAGTGTAAACATATCCGCCCCCAGTGTTCCTTCACAGTGTAAACATATCCCCCCAGTGTTCCTTCATAGTGTAAACATATTGCCCCCAGTGTTCCTTCACAGTGTAAACATATCCGCCCCCAGTGTTCCTTCACAGTGTAAACATATTGCCCCAGTGTTCCTTCACAGTGTAAACATATTGACCCAGTGTTCCTTCACAGTGTAAACATATTGCCCCCAATGTTCCTTCACAGTGTAAACATATCCGCCCCCAGTGTTCCTTCATGGTGTAAACATATTGACCCAGTGTTCCTTCATAGTGTAAACATATTGACCCAGTGTTCCTTCACAGTGTAAACATATCCGCCCCCAGTGTTCCTTCATAGTGTAAACATATCCCCCAGTGTTCCTTCATAGTGTAAACATATCCGCCCCCAGTGTTCCTTCATAGTGTAAACATATTGACCCAGTGTTCCTTCATAGTGTAAACATATCCGCCCCCAGTGTTCCTTCATAGTGTAAACATATTGACCCAGTGTTCCTTCACAGTGTAAACATATCCCCCAGTGTTCCTTCATAGTGTAAACATATCCGCCCCCAGTGTTCCTTCATAGTGTAAACATATCCCCCCAGTGTTCCTTCATAGTGTAAACATATCCCCCAGTGTTCCTTCACAGTGTAAACATATCCCCCCAGTGTTCCTTCATTATGTAAACATATCCCCCCAGTGTTCCTTCATAGTGTAAACATATCCCCCCCAGTGTTCCTTCATAATGTAAACATATTGACCCAGTGTTCCTTCATAGTGTAAACATATTGACCCAGTGTTCCTTCATAGTGTAAACATATTGCCCCAGTGTTCCTTCATAGTGTAAACATATTGACCCAGTGTTCCTTCATAGTGTAAACAT
>NC_088238.1:6615080-6627580 GCF_036934945.1 Oncorhynchus masou masou | reverse complement strand
GTATATATTAGAGACTAGAGGTGTATATTAGAGACTAGAGGTGTATATTATAGGCTAGAGGTGTATATTAGAGACTAGAGGTGTATATATATTAGAGACTAGAGGTGTATATTAGAGACTAGAGGTGTATATTAGAGACTAGAGGTGTATATTAGAGACTAGAGGTGTATAGACGTTGCTATTAGACCCCAATTAAGTTGCCATCCAGTCAAACAACTAGAATAGTTTAAAAAATAGTTAAAATAACTAAAAAAGTTGCTCTCTGTCCCATGCGTTTCGGTAGACATCTTACGCATGCCTTCTACCGGTAGACGACACCGAAGAGATTCTAGCGAGTCCACCAGGCTGACAAACACACACACACACACACACACACACACACACACACACACACACACACACACACACACACACACACACACACACACACACACACACACACACAACAAAGCACAACACTTGTCACAGGTCCTCAGCCGACACCGGCAGCCATTTTGATTCATGGTGCATCAGACCATGTAGAAGGGAGGCCAATAAAGACAACGTGTAAGTCAGGCAGGCATAGCTGACACACTAGAGGACGTGTGTGTGTGTGTGTGTGTGTGTGTGTGTGTGTGTGTGTGTGTGTGTGTGTGTGTGTGTGTGTGTGTGTGTGTGTGTGTGTGTGTGTGTGTGTGTGTGTGTGTGTGTGTGTGTCCTATAGGGACAGCTGTCTAGGTGCTAGCCATGCCAGACTGATGAAATGAAAAGCCTGTCGGAGGCTCTCCTGTGTAGTTTAAAATATACACAGATGGACTCCAATCAGGTTGCGGTGACGTCTCAAACATGATCAAAGGATATTGGATGACCCTGTCTGGAGTGTCATAGCAAAGGGGTGTGAATTCTAATTAGCCACTTTTCAACAACTTTACTTTTTAGCTACTTTGCAACTACTTAGCATGTTAGCTAACCCTTCCCCTAACTCCCAACCCTAACCATTTAACCCAACTCCTAACCTTAACCCTAACCCTTCCCCTAACCATTTAACCTAACTCCTAACCCTAACCCTTCCCCTAACCATTTAACCTAACTCCTAACCCTAACCCTAACTCCTAACCCTAACCATTTAACCTAACTCCTAACCCTAACCATTTAACCTAACTCATAACCCTAACCATTTAACCTAACTCCTAACCCTAACCATTTAACCTAACTCCTAACACTAACCTTAACCCAAACTTTAACCTTAAGTTGAACCCCTAGCCCCTAACCCCTAGCCCCTAACCCCTAACCCCTAGCCCCTAACCCCTAGCCCCTAACCCCTAGCTTAGCTAGGCACCTATTTAACATTTGCCACAACAAATTGGAATTTGTAACATATTATACAAATGGCCATTTGTAACATTTCATCTGAAATGAATGATGGACATCCACAAAGGAATACATAGTATGTTACATCTCTCCCTGCATTTTATGGGGAATGCTTTTCTGATTCATGTTGACCAGAGGTGGACTCCAATCAAGTTGTAGCAACGTCTCAAGGATGATCAGAGGAAATGAGAGAAATTAGTACCTGAGATCAATTTGGTGTGTCATAGCAAAAGGGAAGTGTCATAGCAAAAGGGGTGTGTCATAGCAAAAGGGAAGTGTCATAGCAAAAGGGGTGTGTCATAGCAAAAGGGAGTGTCATAGCAAAGGGAAGTGTCATAACAATGGGGTGTGTCATAGCAAAAGGGAGTGTCATAGCAAAAGGGGTGTGTCATAGCAATGGGGTGTGTCATAGCAAAAGGGAGTGTCATAGCAAAAGGGGTGTGTCATAGCAATGGGGTGTGTCATAGCAAAAGGGAGTGTCATAGCAAAAGGGGTGTGTCATAGCAAAGGGAAGTGTCATAGCAAAGGGGTGTGTCATAACAATGGGGTGTGTCATAGCAAAAGGGGTGTGTCATAGCAAAGGGGTGTGCCATAGCAAAGGGAAGTGTCATAGCAAAGGGGTGTGTCATAAAAGGGGTGTGTCATAGCAAAGGGGTGTGTCATAGCAAAAGGGTGTGCCCTGGTCTATAGTAGTGGACTACCCTATAGGGCTCTGGTCTATAGTAGTGGACTACCCTATAGGGCTCTGGTCTATAGTAGTGCACTACCCTATAGGGCCCTGGACTATAGTAGTGGACTACCCTATAGGGCTCTGGTCTATAGTAGTGCACTACCCTATAGGGCTCTGGTCTATAGTAGTGCACTACCCTATAGGGCCCTGGACTATAGTAGTGGACTACCCTATAGGGCTCTGGTCTATAGTAGTGCACTACCCTATAGGGCTCTGGTCTATAGTAGTGCACTACCCTATAGGGCCCTGGACTATAGTAGTGGACTACCCTATAGGGCTCTGGTCTATAGTAGTGCACTACCCTATAGGGCTCTGGTCTATAGTAGTGCACTACCCTATAGGGCCCTGGTCTATAGTAGTGGACTACCCTATAGGGCTCTGGTCTATAGTAGTGGACTACCCTATAGGGCTCTGGTCTATAGTAGTGGACTACCCTATAGGGCTCTGGTCTATAGTAGTGGACTACCCCATAGGTCCCTGGTCTAAAGTAGTGGACTACCCTATAGGGCCCTGGTCTAAAGTAGTGGACTACCCTATAGGGCCCTGGTCTATAGTAGTGGACTACCCTATAGGGCCCTGGTCTATAGTAGTGGACTACCCTATAGGGCTCTGGTCTATAGTAGTGCACTACCCTATAGGGCTCTGGTCTGTAGTAGTGCACTACCCTATAGGGCTCTGGTCTATAGTAGTGCACTACCCTATAGGGCCCTGGTCTATAGTAGTGCACTACCCTATAGGGCCCTGGTCTATAGTAGTGCACTATCCTATAGGGCTCTGGTCTATAGTAGTGCACTACCCTATAGGGCCCTGGTCTATAGTAGTGCACTACCCTATAGGGCCCTGGTCTATAGTAGTGCACTACCCTATAGGGCTCTGGTCTAAAGTAGTGGACTACCCTATAGGGCCCTGGTCTATAGTAGTGCACTACCCTATAGGGCTCTGGTCTATAGTAGTGCACTACCCTATAGGGCTCTGGTCTATAGTAGTGCACTACCCTATAGGGCTCTGGTCTATAGTAGTGGACTACCCTATAGGGCTCTGGTCTAAAGTTGTGGACTACCCTATAGGGCCCTGGTCTATAGTAGTGCACTACCCTATAGGGCTCTGGTCTATAGTAGTGCACTACCCTATAGGGCTCTGGTTTATAGCAGTGCACTACCCTATAGGGCTCTGGTCTAAAGTAGTGGACTACCCTATAGGGCTCTGGTCTAAAGTAGTGCACTACCCTATAGGGCTCTGGTCTAAAGTAGAGGACTACCCTATAGGGCCCTGGTCTATAGTAGTGGACTACCCTATAGGGCTCTGGTCTATAGTAGTGGACTACCCTATAGGGCTCTGGTCTAAAGTAGTGGACTACCCTATAGGGCCCTGGTCTATAGTAGTGGACTACCCTATAGGGCTCTGGTCTATAGTAGTGGACTACCCTATAGGGCTCTGGTCTATAGTAGTGGACTACCCTATAGGGCTCTGGTCTATATTAGTGGACTACCCTATAGGGCTCTGGTCTATATTAGTGGACTACCCTATAGGGCTCTGGTCTATAGTAGTGCACTACCCTATAGGGCTCTGGTCTAAAGTAGTGGACTACCCTATAGGGCCCTGGTCTATAGTAGTGGACTACCCTATAGGGCTCTGGTCTATAGTAGTGGACTACCCTATAGGGCTCTGGTCTATAGTAGTGGACTACCCTATAGGGCTCTGGTCTATATTAGTGGACTACCCTATAGGGCTCTGGTCTATAGTAGTGGACTACCCTATAGGGCTCTGGTCTAAAGTTGTGGACTACCCTATAGGGCCCTGGTCTATAGTAGTGCACTACCCTATAGGGCTCTGGTCTATAGTAGTGCACTACCCTATAGGGCTCTGGTCTAAAGTAGTGGACTACCCTATAGGGCCCTGGTCTATAGTAGTGCACTACCCTATAAGGCTCTGGTCTATAGTAGTGCACTACCCTATAGGGCTCTGGTCTATAGTAGTGGACTACCCCATAGGGCTCTGGTCTATAGTAGTGCACTACCCCATAGGGCTGTGGTCTAAAGTAGTGCACTACCCTACAGGGCTCTGGTCTATAGTAGTGCACTACCCCATAGGGCCCTGGTCTATAGTAGTGCACTACATATGCAATAGGGTACCCTTTAGGAGGCATCCTGGGTCTTGGTTCCGTCGTAGTCAGACAGTGCCAGTCTCCAGCGCAGAAGCTCTTCAGAGAGCCAGAGTGACGAGCACCAGAAACCCTTCGGGGAACAAGCGTCACCACGTCAACCAATCCCATAACTTCCTCTGCCTTGCTTTCCGGCTCCTGATGAGCATCAGTGTTGTTGCCAAGACACTCGTCCCTTGTCATGTTTTCCCTCCTCCGTTCCTCTTCCTTTGCTTCCTCTGGTCACCTCTGCCTTTTCCTCATGGTGTTCGCTGGCTGCTGGCTGCTGGCTGCTGCCTGCTGGCTGCTTGGCTGGCTGCTGGCTGCTGGCTGGCTGGCTGCTGGCTGGCTGGCTGGCTACTGGCTGGCTACTAGCTGGCTACTGGCTGGCTGGCTGGCTGGCTGAGAAGGGAAGAGAAGCCGATTGACACGGGCTGAGTCCCACACGGAACCCTATTCCCTATGTAGTGCACTACTCCAAGGCCCCTGGTCAAAAGTAGTGCACTAGTAAGGGCATAGTGTGCCACTTGGGACACAGAGGGTTGTTTGTCTTCTATTCGGCCCTGCTGAACAACAAGTGGGTCTGCGGTGTGATGGGCACTAAAGTGTTCTGATTGAAGCAGAAATCATATTGCTGTGATTATCCCAGGAGAGCAGTGCCACTGGCCCATGAATCAAATGGCGACAGGAACGGGGACCTGGCAGGGTTCAGTCAGCTCTCTGATGCTGCTGCTGCGTTGGGATCCAGGGCCTCCCTGCAGAGTCCGTCTGAATTTAACTGTGAAATGATCTGCTCACACCTGCTCAGTAGGACCTGGCAAACAAGCATTTCGCTACACCCGCAATAACATCTGCTAAATGTGTAAAAATAACATTTATTTTGAAATTATGATTCTGTTTCTCTCTTTTCTTTGTGATTCTCTCTCTCTCTCTTTTCATTGTGATTCTGTCTCTTTCTCTCTTTTCATTGTGATTATGTCTCTCTCTCTTTTCATTGTGATTCTCTCTCTCTCTCTTTTCATTGTGATTTTGTCTCTTTCTCTCTTTTCATTGTGATTATTTCTCTCTCTCTTTTCATTGTGATTCTGTCTCTTTCTCTCTTTTCCTTGTGATTCCCTCTCTCCTCTTTCACCTCTCACCTCTCTCCTACCCCATCATTCCCTCACCTCTCCTCTCTCTCTGACCTCTCTCAGGGGAGTGAGGACATAAACAGGCAGTCCCTGGGAGACCTTGTGGGAAACCCTGTACCCCTAACCTGAGGTATCTCTACAGCAGAACCCCGTACCCCTGACCTGAGGTCTCTCTATAGCAGAACCCTGTACCCCTGACCTGAGGTATCTCTACAGCAGAACCCGGTACCCCTGACCTGAGGTCTCTACAGCAGAACCCTGTACCCCTGACCTGAGGTATCTCTTCAGCAGAACCCCGTACCCCTGACCTGAGGTATCTCTACAGCAGAACCCGGTACCCCTGACCTGAGGTATCTCTACAGCAGAACCCTGTACCCCCTGACCTGAGGTATCTCTACAGCAGAACCCTGTACCCCTGACCTGAGGTATCTCTACAGCAGAACCCCGTACCCCTGACCTGAGGTCTCTCTATAGCAGAACCCTGTACCCCCTGACCTGAGGTATCTCTACAGCAGAACCCTGTACCCCCTGACCTGAGGTATCTCTACAGCAGAACCCTGTACCCCCGACCTGAGGTATCTCTATAGCAGAACCCTGTACCCCTGACCTGAGGTCTCTCTATAGCAGAACCCTGTACCCCTGACCTGAGGTCTCTCTATAGCAGAACCCTGTACCCTCTGACCTGAGGTCTCTCTACAGCAGAACCCCGTACCCCTGACCTGAGGTCTCTACAGCAGAACCCTGTACCCCTGACCTGAGGTATCTCTACAGCAGAACCCTGTACCCCCTGACCTGAGGTATCTCTACAGCAGAACCCTGTACCCCCTGACCTGAGGTATCTCTACAGCAGAACCCTGTACCCCCTGACCTGAGGTCTCTACAGCAGAACCCTGTACCCCTGACCTGAGGTATCTCTACAGCAGAACCCTGTACCCCTGACCTGAGGTATCTCTACAGCAGAACCCTGTACCCCTGACCTGAGGTATCTCTACAGCAGAACCCTGTACCCCTGACCTGAGGTATCTCTACAGCAGAACCCTGTACCCCTGACCTGAGGTATCTCTACAGCAGAACCCGGTACCCCTGACCTGAGGTATCTCTACAGCAGAACCCCGTACCCCCTGACCTGAGGTATCTCTACAGCAGAACCCTGTACCCCTGACCTGAGGTATCTCTACAGCAGAACCCTGTACCCCTGACCTGAGGTCTCTACAGCAGAACCCTGTACCCCCTGACCTGAGGTATCTCTACAGCAGAACCCTGTACCCCCTGACCTGAGGTATCTCTATAGCAGAACCCTGTACCCCTGACCTGAGGTCTCTCTACAGCAGAACCCTGTACCCCCTGACCTGAGGTCTCTCTACAGCAGAACCCTGTACCCCTGACCTGAGGTATCTCTACAGCAGAACCCTGTACCCCCTGACCTGAGGTATCTCTACAGCAGAACCCTGTACCCCCTGACCTGAGGTATCTCTACAGCAGAACCCTGTACCCCCTGACCTGAGGTATCTCTACAGCAGAACCCTGTACCCCCTGACCTGAGGTCTCTCTACAGCAGAACCCTGTACCCCTGACCTGAGGTATCTCTACAGCAGAACCCTGTACCCCCTGACCTGAGGTATCTCTACAGCAGAACCCTGTACCCCTGACCTGAGGTATCTCTACAGCAGAACCCGGTACCCCCTGACCTGAGGTATCTCTACAGCAGAACAGAACAATGTGGGATGCATGTCAGTGGAGGCTGCTGAGGGGAGGACGGCTCATAGTAATGAACGGAGCAAACGGAACGGAATCAAACACCTGGAAACCATGGAAACCACGTGATTGATGTACAGTATTTGATACCGTTCCACAGAATCCGCTCCGGTCATTACCCTGAGCCCGTCCTCCCCAATTACAGTACACCAGTGACAGGAAGCCCTTGCATAGCCTGACGATAGGATCCTTTATGGACCCCCGGGCCAGTCATCATAGATGTGAAGGTTTAAAAAGATGCGGTTGGCAGTGTAGGATTTCTGTGCATAATAATGTATTTTCAGATCAAAGAGGAACACCTTGAGTAAGACCATGAAGCAGAGGAATCAAAGAAACTGTGCTCTGTAACCCCACGCATTTTTTGTGTTTGTGCTCGTCATTTTTTTTACGTTTGTTTTAGTCAAGTCTTTTAAGTGTTTGGTCTACATATTATGGATATAATGTTATCTTTAAGTTTAGTTTTGAACTCGTGTCTAGTTGGAAATGAATAAGTACGGCTACGAGATACCCTTCTGCACTCTGCTACAGAACAATGTAAGAATAATGATTTTTATTGTCGTCGGGAGAAGGAGAAGAGGACCAAGGTGTAGCGTGGTAAGTATTCATTAATACGTTTAATAAAGACCAACACTTGAACAAAACAACAACAAACAAACAGTTCTGCAAGGTGCAAATACACAAAACAGAAAACAACTACCCACAAAACCCATGTGGGCAAGAACTACCTCAGTATGGTTCTCAATCAGAGACAACGACGGACAGCTGTCCCTGATTGAGAACCACACCCGGCCAAAATCAAACGACATACAAAAACATAGAAAAAAGAACATAGAATGCCCACCCTAGTCACACCCTGGCCTAACCAAAATAGAGAATAAAAACCTCTCTATGGCCAGGGCGTGACAGCAGTTTGAGTAAATCTGGTGCTAAGTTGGAAGAAGACTGATAAAGTAGTAGAGTGAAGGGTCACCTCACTAATGAATACTGTCCACAATACGACTGATGTAGTTGTAGAGGGTCACTAATGAATACTGTCCACAATATGACTGATGTAGTTGTAGAGGGTCACATCACTAATGAATACTATCCACAATATGACTGATGTAGTTGTAGAGGGTCACGTCACTAATGAATACTGTCCACTATATGACTGATGTAGTTGTAGAGGGTCACTAATGAATACTGTCCACAATATGACTGATGTAGTTGTAGAGGGTCACGTCACTAATGAATACTGTCCACAATATGACTAATGTAGTTGTAGAGGGTCACTAATGAATACTGTCCACAATATGACTGATGTAGTTGTAGAGGGTCACATCACTAATGAATACTATCCACAATATGACTGATGTAGTTGTAGAGGGTCACTAATGAATACTGTCCACAATATGACTGATGTAGTTGTAGAGGGTCACTAATGAATACTGTCCACAATATGACTGATGTAGTTGTAGAGGGTCACTAATGAATACTGTCCACAATACGACTGATGTAGTTGTAGAGGGTCACTAATGAATACTGTCCACAATACAACTGATGTAGTTGTAGAGGGTCACTAATGAATACTGTCCACAATATGACTGATGTAGTTGTAGAGGGTCACGTCACTAATGAATACTATCCACAATATGACTGATGTAGTCGTAGAGGGTCACTAATGAATACTGTCCACTATATGACTGATGTAGTTGTAGAGGGTCACTAATGAATACTGTCCACAATATGACTGATGTAGTTGTAGAGGGTCACTAATGAATACTATCCACAATATGACTGATGTAGTTGTAGAGGGTTACTAATGAATACTGTCCACAATATGACTGATGTAGTTGTAGAGGGTTACTAATGAATGCTGTCCACAATATGACTGATGTAGTTGTAGAGGGTCACATCACTAATGAATACTGTCCACAATACAACTGATGTAGTTGTAGAGGGTCACTAATGAATACTGTCCACAATATGACTGATGTAGTTGTAGAGGGTCACTAATGAATACTGTCCACTATATGACTGATGTTGTTGTAGAGGGTTACTAATGAATACTGTCCACTATATGACTGATGTAGTTGTAGAGTAAAGGTCACAAAGACTAAATGACTTTGTGATCTTGGTGTCTTTGTGATCTTGGTGTCTTTGTGATCTCGGTGTTTTTGTGATCTTGGTGTCTTTGTGATCTCGGTGTCTTTGTGATCTCGGTGTCTTTGTGATCTTGGTGTCTTTGTGATCTTGGAGATAAATACGAGGGAATCATCCATGTCGAGTAAAATCCGACAGCCATAGTTTAGAAAACGAGAAAACAACAAACTGAATAGTCTCCTCAACCCCTCCCCCCCTCCCTTCGCTTCCTGCTCACACATCATTTCAGTCTGCTTGACTTCCTTCGTCCTCCTGCACAGTGGAGCTGACATCCTCCCAAATGGCACACTACCCCCCATAGAGCTCTAATTTTGACCAGGGCCCATAGCCACGCATATAAGGCAAATAAATAGTGAACTTTGTAGGGAATAAACGGCCATCTATGTAAGGAATAAGGGGCCATCTATGTAGGGAATAAGGGGGCCATCTATGTAGGGAATAAGGGGGCCATCTATGTAGGGAATAAGGGGGCCATCTATGTAGGGAATAAGGGGCCATCTATGTAGGGAATAAGGGGGCCATCTATGTAGGGAATAAGGGGGCCATCTATGTAGGGAATAAGGGGCCATCTATGTAGGGAATAAGGGGCCATCTATGTAGGGAATAAGGGGCCATCTATGTAGGGAATAAGAGTCCATCTATGTAGGGAATAAGGGGGCATCTATGTAGGGAATAAGGGGCCATCTATGTAGGGAATATTGTGCCATCTATGTAGGGGATAAGGGGCCATCTAAGTAGGGAATAAGGGGCCATCTATGTAGGGAATAAGGGGCCATCTATTTAGGGAATAAGGGGCCATCTATGTAGGGAATAAGGGGCCATCTATGTAGGGAATAAGGGGCCATCTATGTAGGGAATAAGGGGCCATCTATGTAGGGAATAAGAGTCCATCTATGTAGGGAATAAGGGGCCACCGATGTAGGGAATAAGGGGCCATCTATGTAGGGAATATGGGGCCATCGATGTAGGGAATAAGGGGGCCATCTATGTAGGGAATAAGGGGCCATTGATGTAGAGAATAAGGGGCCATCTATGTAGGGAATAAGGGGCCATCTATGTAGGGAATAAGGGGCCATCTATGTAGGGAATAAGAGTCCATCTATGTAGGGAATAAGGGGCCATCTATGTAGGGAATAAGGGGCCATCTATGTAGGGAATATGGGGCCATCGATGTAGGGAATAAGGGGCCATCTATGTAGGGAATAAGGGGCCACTGATGTAGGGAATAAGGGGCCATCTATGTAGGGAATAAGGGGCCATCTATGTAGGGAATAAGGGGTCATCTATGTAGGGAATAAGGGGCCATCTATGTAGGGAATAAGGGGCCATCTATGTAGGGAATAAGGGGCCATCTATGTAGGGAATAAGGGGCCATCTATGTAGGGAATAAGGGGCCATCTATGTAGGGAATATGGGGCCATCTATGTAGGGAATAAGGGGCCATCTATGTAGGGAATAAGGGGCCATCTATGTAGGGAATAAGGGGCCATCTATGTAGGGAATAAGGGGCCATCTATGTAGGGAATAGGGGGGCATTTGGGACGCAGTGACTGTGCCAGTGAAACGCTTCACAGCGATTTATCACGTCTGGGAGAAACAATATGTTTAGCATTAATATCCATCAGAGAGTGACTGTAATTACCCCTTACTATCGACCGCAGCAGTCGGCATACCTGCTGTCTGGGCCGAGCTTCAAGGTAGATGGCTGATAGATGACAAGCTGCCTGGGCTGAGCTTCAAGGTAGATGACAAGCTGTCTGGGCTGAGGTTCGAGGTAGATGACAAGTTGTCTGGGCTGAGCTTCAAGGTAGATGACAAGCTGTCTGGGCTGAGGTTCAAGGTAGATGACAAGTTGTCTGGGCTGAGCTTCAAGGTAGATGACAAGCTGCCTGGGCTGAGCTTCAAGGTAGATGACAAGCTGCCTGGGCTGAGTTTCAAGGTAGATGACAAGCTGCCTGGGCTGAGCTTCAAGGTAGATGACAAGCTGTCTGGGCTGAGCTTCAAGGTAGATGACAAGTTGTCTGGGCTGAGTTTCAAGGTAGAAGGCTGATAGATGACAAGCTGCCTGGGCTGAGCTTCAAGGTAGAAGGCTGATAGATGACAAGCTGTCTGGGCTGAGCTTCAAGGTAGATGACAAGTTGTCTGGGCTGAGTTTCGAGGTAGAAGGCTGATAGATGACAAGCTTCCTGGGCTGAGCTTCAAGGTAGATGACAAGCTGCCTGGGCTGAGCTTCAAGGTAGATGACAAGCTGCCTGGGCTGAGCTTCAAGGTAGATGACAAGCTGCCTGGGCTGAGTTTCAAGGTAGATGACAAGCTGCCTGGGCTGAGCTTCAAGGTAGAAGGCTGATAGATGACAAGCTGTCTGGGCTGAGTTTCAAGGTAGATGACAAGCTGTCTGGGATGAGTTTCAAGGTAGATGACAAGTTGTCTGGGCTGAGTTTCAAGGTAGATGACAAGCTGTCTGGGCTGAGTTTCAAGGTAGATGACAAGCTGCCTGGGCTGAGCTTCAAGGTAGATGACAAGCTGTATGGGCTGAGCTTCAAGGTAGATGACAAGCTGTCTGGGCTGAGCTTCAAGGTAGATGACAAGCTGTCTGGGCTGAGCTTCAAGGTAGATGACAAGCTGTCTGGGCTGAGCTTCAAGGTAGATGACAAGCTGTCTGGGCTGAGCTTCAAGGTAGATGACAAGTTGTCTGGGCTGAGTTTCAAGGTAGAAGGCTGATAGATGACAAGCTGTCTGGGCTGAGCTTCAAGGTAGATGACAAGCTGCCTGGGCTGAGCTTCAAGGTAGATGACAAGCTGCATGGGCTGAGTTTCAAGGTAGATGACAAGCTGCCTGGGCTGAGCTTCAAGGTAGAAGGCTGATAGATGACAAGCTGCCTGGGCTGAGCTTCAAGGTAGAAGGCTGATAGATGACAAGCTGTCTGGGCTGAGCTTCAAGGTAGATGACAAGTTGTCTGGGCTGAGTTTCGAGGTAGAAGGCTGATAGATGACAAGCTTCCTGGGCTGAGCTTCAAGGTAGATGACAAGCTGCCTGGGCTGAGCTTCAAGGTAGATGACAAGCTGCCTGGGCTGAGCTTCAAGGTAGATGACAAGCTGCCTGGGCTGAGTTTCAAGGTAGATGACAAGCTGCCTGGGCTGAGCTTCAAGGTAGAAGGCTGATAGATGACAAGCTGTCTGGGCTGAGTTTCAAGGTAGATGACAAGCTGTCTGGGATGAGTTTCAAGGTAGATGACAAGTTGTCTGGGCTGAGT
>NC_088238.1:6565080-6610080 GCF_036934945.1 Oncorhynchus masou masou | reverse complement strand
CCTCTTTACAGCATGGTCCTGTCTCCTCTTTACAGCATGTCTCCTCTTTACAGCATGGTCCTGTCTCCTCTTTACAGCATGGTCCTGTCTCCTCTTTACAGCATGGTCCTGTCTCCTCTTTACAGCATGTCTCCTCTTTACAGCATGGTCCTGTCTCCTCTTTACAGCATGGTCCTGTCTCCTCTTTACAGCATGGTCCTGTCTCCTCTTTACAGCATGGTCCTGTCTCCTCTTTACAGCATGGTCATGTCTCCTCTTTACAGCATGGTCCTGTCTCCTCTTTACAGCATGGTCCTGTCTCCTCTTTACAGCATGTCTCCTCTTTACAGCATGGTCCTGTCTCCTCTTTACAACATGGTCCTGTCTCCTCTTTACAGCATGGTCATGTCTCCTCTTTACAGCATGGTCCTGTCTCCTCTGTACAACATGGTCCTGTCTCCTCTTTACAACATGGTCCTGTCTCCTCTTTACAGCATGGTCCTGTCTCCTCTTTACAGCATGGTCCTGTCTCCTCTTTACAGCATGTCTCCTCTTTACAGCATGGTCCTGTCTCCTCTTTACAGCATGGTCCTGTCTCCTCTTTACAGCATGGTCCTGTCTCCTCTTTACAGCATGGTCCTGTCTCCTCTTTACAGCATGGTCATGTCTCCTCTTTACAGCATGGTCCTGTCTCCTCTTTACAGCATGGTCCTGTCTCCTCTTTACAGCATGTCTCCTCTTTACAGCATGGTCCTGTCTCCTCTTTACAACATGGTCCTGTCTCCTCTTTACAGCATGGTCATGTCTCCTCTTTACAGCATGGTCCTGTCTCCTCTGTACAACATGGTCCTGTCTCCTCTTTACAACATGGTCCCTGTCTCCTCTTTACAGCATGGTCCTGTCTCCTCTTTACAGCATGGTCCTGTCTCCTCTTTACAGCATGTCTCCTCTTTACAGCATGGTCCTGTCTCCTCTTTACAGCATGGTCCTGTCTCCTCTTTACAGCATGGTCCTGTCTCCTCTTTACAACATGGTCATGTCTCCTCTTTACAGCATGGTCCTGTCTCCTCTTTACATCATGGTCCTGTCTCCTCTTTACAGCATGGCCCTGTCTCCTCTTTACAGCATGGTCCTGTCTTCTCTTTACAGCATGGTCCTGTCTCCTCTTTACAGCATGGTCCTGTCTCCTCTTTACATCATGGTCATGTCTCCTCTTTACAGCATGGTCCTGTCTCCTCTTTACATCATGGTCATGTCTCCTCTTTACAGCATGGTCATGTCTCCTCTTTACAGCATGGTCCTGTCTCCTCTTTACAGCATGGTCCTGTCTTCTTTTACAGCATGGTCCTGTCTCCTCTTTACAGCATGTCTCCTCTTTACAGCATGTCTCCTCTTTACAGCATGGTCCTGTCTCCTCTTTACAGCATGGTCCTGTCTCCTCTTTACAGCATGGTCCTGTCTCCTCTTACCAGCATGGTCCTGTCTCCTCTTTACAGCATGGTCCTGTCTCCTCTTTACATCATGGTCCTGTCTCCTCTTTACAGCATGTCTCCTCTTTACAACATGGTCCTGTCTCCTCTTTACAGCATGGTCCTGTCTCCTCTTTACAGCATGGTCCTGTCTCCTCTTTACAGCATGGTCCTGTCTCCTCTTTACAGCATGGTCCTGTCTCCTCTTTACAGCATGGTCCTGTCTCCTCTTTACAGCATGTCTCCTCTTTACAGCATGGTCCTGTCTCCTCTTTACAGCATGGTCCTGTCTCCTCTTTACAGCATGGTCCTGTCTCCTCTTTACAGCATGTCTCCTCTTTACAGCATGGTCCTGTCTCCTCTTTACAGCATGGTCCTGTCTCCTCTTTACAGCATGGTCCTGTCTCCTCTTTACAGCATGTCTCCTCTTTACAGCATGGTCCTGTCTCCTCTTTACAACATGGTCCTGTCTCCTCTTTACAGCATGTCTCCTCTTTACAGCATGGCCCTGTCTCCTCTTTACAGCACGGTCCTGTCTCCTCTTTACAGCATGGTCCTGTCTCCTCTTTACATCATGGTCCTGTCTCCTCTTTACAGCATGGCCCTGTCTCCTCTTTACAGCATGGTCCTGTCTTCTCTTTACAGCATGGTCCTGTCTCCTCTTTACAGCATGGTCCTGTCTCCTCTTTACATCATGGTCATGTCTCCTCTTTACAGCATGGTCCTGTCTCCTCTTTACATCATGGTCATGTCTCCTCTTTACAGCATGGTCATGTCTCCTCTTTACAGCATGGTCCTGTCTCCTCTTTACAGCATGGTCCTGTCTTCTCTTTACAGCATGGTCCTGTCTCCTCTTTACAGCATGTCTCCTCTTTACAGCATGTCTCCTCTTTACAGCATGGTCCTGTCTCCTCTTTACAGCATGGTCCTGTCTCCTCTTTACAGCATGGTCCTGTCTCCTCTTACCAGCATGGTCCTGTCTCCTCTTTACAGCATGGTCCTGTCTCCTCTTTACATCATGGTCCTGTCTCCTCTTTACAGCATGTCTCCTCTTTACAACATGGTCCTGTCTCCTCTTTACAGCATGGTCCTGTCTCCTCTTTACAGCATGGTCCTGTCTCCTCTTTACAGCATGGTCCTGTCTCCTCTTTACAGCATGGTCCTGTCTCCTCTTTACAGCATGGTCCTGTCTCCTCTTTACAGCATGTCTCCTCTTTACAGCATGGTCCTGTCTCCTCTTTACAGCATGGTCCTGTCTCCTCTTTACAGCATGGTCCTGTCTCCTCTTTACAGCATGTCTCCTCTTTACAGCATGGTCCTGTCTCCTCTTTACAGCATGGTCCTGTCTCCTCTTTACAGCATGGTCCTGTCTCCTCTTTACAGCATGTCTCCTCTTTACAGCATGGTCCTGTCTCCTCTTTACAACATGGTCCTGTCTCCTCTTTACAGCATGTCTCCTCTTTACAGCATGGCCCTGTCTCCTCTTTACAGCACGGTCCTGTCTCCTCTTTACAGCATGGTCCTGTCTCCTCTTTACATCATGGTCATGTCTCCTCTTTACAGCATGGTCATGTCTCCTCTTTACAGCATGGTCCTGTCTCCTCTTTACAACATGGTCCTGTCTCCTCTTTACAACATGGTCCTGTCTCCTCTTTACAGCATGGTCCTGTCTCCTCTTTACAACATGGTCCTGTCTCCTCTTTACAACATGGTCCTGTCTCCTCTTTACAACATGGTCATGTCTCCTCTTTACAGCATGGTCCTGTCTCCCCTTTACAGCATGGTCCTGTCTCCTCTTTACAGCATGGTCCTGTCTCCTCTTTACAACATGGTCCCTGTCTCCTCTTACCAGCATGGTCATGTCTCCTCTTTACAGCATGGTCCTGTCTCCTCTTTACAGCATGGTCCTGTCTCCTCTTTACAGCATGGTCCTGTCTCCTCTTTACAGCATGTCTCCTCTTTACAGCATGGTCCTGTCTCCTCTTTACAGCATGGTCCTGTCTCCTCTTTACAGCATGGTCCTGTCTCCTCTTTACAGCATGGTCCTGTCTCCTCTTTACAGCATGGTCCTGTCTCCTCTTTACAGCATGGTCCTGTCTCCTCTTTACAGCATGGTCATGTCTCCTCTTTACAGCATGGTCCTGTCTCCTCTTTACAGCATGGTCCTGTCTCCTCTTTACAGCATGGCCCTGTCTCCTCTTTACAGCATGGTCCTGTCTCCTCTTTACAGCATGGTCCTGTCTTCTCTTTACAGCATGGCCCTGTCTCCTCTTTACAGCATGGTCCTGTCTCCTCTTTACAGCATGTCTCCTCTTTACAGCATGGTCCTGTCTCCTCTTTACAGCATGGTCCTGTCTCCTCTTTACAGCATGGTCCTGTCTCCTCTTTACAGCATGTCTCCTCTTTACAGCATGGTCCTGTCTCCTCTTTACAGCATGGTCCTGTCTCCTCTTTACAGCATGGTCCTGTCTCCTCTTTACAGCATGGTCCTGTCTCCTCTTTACAGCATGGTCCTGTCTCCTCTTTACAGCATGGTCCTGTCTCCTCTTTACAGCTTGGTCCTGTCTCCTCTTTACAGCATGGTCCTGTCTCCTCTTTACAGCATGGTCCTGTCTCCTCTTTACAGCATGGTCCTGTCTCCTCTTTACAGCATGGTCCTGTCTCCTCTTTACAGCATGGTCCTGTCTCCTCTTTACAGCATGTCTCCTCTTTACAGCATGGTCCTGTCTCCTCTTTACAGCATGGTCCTGTCTCCTCTTTACAGCATGGTCCTGTCTCCTCTTTACAGCATGGTCCTGTCTCCTCTTTACAGCATGTCTCCTCTTTACAGCATGGTCCTGTCTCCTCTTTACAGCATGGTCCTGTCTCCTCTTTACAGCATGGTCCTGTCTCCTCTTTACAGCATGGTCCTGTCTCCTCTTTACAGCATGGTCCTGTCTCCTCTTTACAGCATGGCCCTGTCTCCTCTTTACAGCATGGTCCTGTCTCCTCTTTACAGCATGGTCCTGTCTCCTCTTTACAGCATGTCTCCTCTTTACAGCATGGTCCTGTCTCCTCTTTACAGCATGGTCCTGTCTCCTCTTTACAGCATGGTCATGTCTCCTCTTTACAGCATGGCCCTGTCTCCTCTTTACAGCATGGTCCTCTCTCCTCTTTACAGCATGGCCCTGTCTCCTCTTTACAGCATGGTCCTGTCTCCTCTTTACAGCATGGCCCTGTCTCCTCTTTACAGCATGGTCCTGTCTCCTCTTTACAGCATGGTCCTGTCTCCTCTTTACAGCATGGTCATGTCTCCTCTTTACAGCATGGCCCTGTCTCCTCTTTACAGCATGTCTCCTCTTTACAGCATGGTCCTGTCTCCTCTTTACAGCATGGTCCTGTCTCCTCTTTACAGCATGTCTCCTCTTTACAGCATGGTCCTGTCTCCTCTTTACAGCATGTCTCCTCTTTACAGCATGGTCCTGTCTCCTCTTTACAGCATGGTCCTGTCTCCTCTTTACATCATGGTCCTGTCTCCTCTTTTTACAGCATGTCTCCTCTTTACAGCATGTCTCCTCTTTACAGCATGGTCCTGTCTCCTCTTTACAGCATGGTCCTGTCTCCTCTTTACAGCATGGTCCTGTCTCCTCTTTACAGCATGGTCATGTCTCCTCTTTACAGCATGGCCCTGTCTCCTCTTTACAGCATGTCTCCTCTTTACAACATGGTCCTGTCTCCTCTTTACAGCATGGTCCTGTCTCCTCTTTACAGCATGGCCCTGTCTCCTCTTTACAGCATGGTCCTGTCTCCTCTTTACATCATGGTCCTGTCTCCTCTTTACAGCATGTCTCCTCTTTACAGCATGTCTCCTCTTTACAGCATGGTCCTGTCTCCTCTTTACAGCATGGTCCTGTCTCCTCTTTACAGCATGGTCCTGTCTCCTCTTTACAGCATGGTCATGTCTCCTCTTTACAGCATGGCCCTGTCTCCTCTTTACAGCATGTCTCCTCTTTACAACATGGTCCTGTCTCCTCTTTACAGCATGGTCCTGTCTCCTCTTTACAGCATGGTCCTGTCTCCTCTTTACAGCATGGTCATGTCTCCTCTTTACAGCATGGTCTTGTCTCCTCTTTACAGCATGGTCCTGTCTCCTCTTTACAGCATGGTCCTGTCTCCTCTTTACAGCATGGTCCTGTCTCCTTTACAGCATGTCTCCTCTTACAGCATGGTCTGTCCTCTTTACAGCATGGTCCTGTCTCCTCTTTACAGCATGGTCCTGTCTCCTCTTTACAGCATGGTCCTGTCTCCTCTTTACAGCATGGTCCTGTCTCCTCTTTACAGCATGGTCATGTCTCCTCTTTACAGCATGGTCCTGTCTCCTCTTTACAGCATGGTCCTGTCTCCTCTTTACAGCATGGTCCTGTCCTGTCTCTCTTTACAGCATGGTCCTGTCTCCTCTTACCAGCATGGTCCTGTCTCCTCTTTACAGCATGGTCATGTCGCCTCTTTACAGCATGGTCCTGTCTCCTCTTTACAGCATGGTCCTGTCTCCTCTTACCAGCATGGTCCTGTCTCCTCTTTACAGCATGGTCCTGTCTCCTCTTTACAGCATGGTACTGTCTCCTCTTTACAGCATGTCTCCTCTTTACATCATGGTCATGTCTCCTCTTTACAGCATGGTCCTGTCTCCTCTTTACAACATGGTCATGTCGCCTCTTTACAGCATGGTCCTGTCTCCTCTTTACAGCATGGTCCTGTCTCCTCTTACCAGCATGGTCCTGTCTCCTCTTTACAGCATGGTCCTGTCTCCTCTTTACAGCATGGTCCTGTCTCCTCTTTACAGCATGGTCCTGTCTCCTCTTTACAGCATGGTCCTGTCTCCTCTTTACAGCATGGTCCTGTCTCCTCTTTTACAGCATGGTCATGTCTCCTCTTACAGCATGGTCCCGTCTCCTCTTTACAACATGGTCCTGTCTCCTCTTTACAACATGGTCATGTCTCCTCTTTACAACATGGTCCTGTCTCCTCTTTACAGCATGGTCCTGTCTCCTCTTTACAGCATGGTCCTGTCTCCTCTTTACAGCATGGTCATGTCTCCTCTTTACAGCATGGTCCTGTCTCCTCTTTACAGCATGGTCCTGTCTCCTCTTTACAACATGGTCATGTCTCCTCTTTACAGCATGGTCCTGTCTCCTCTTTACAGCATGGTCCTGTCTCCTCTTTACAGCATGGTCCTGTCTCCTCTTTACAGCATGGTCCTGTCTCCTCTTTACAGCATGGTCCTGTCTCCTCTTTACAGCATGGTCCTGTCTCCTCTTTACAGCATGGTCCTGTCTCCTCTTTACAGCATGGTCATGTCTCCTCTTTACAGCATGGTCCTGTCTCCTCTTTACAACATGGTCCTGTCTCCTCTTTACAACATGGTCCTGTCTCCTCTTTACAACATGGCCCTGTCTCCTCTTTACAACATGGTCCTGTCTCCTCTTTACAGCATGGTCCTGTCTCCTCTTTACAGCATGGTCCTGTCTCCTCTTTACAACATGGTCCTGTCTCCTCTTTACAACATGGTCCTGTCTCCTCTTTACAACATGGTCCTGTCTCCTCTTTACAGCATGGTCCTGTCTCCTCTTTACAGCATGGTCATGTCTCCTCTTTACAGCATGGTCTTGTCTCCTCTTTACAGCATGGTCCTGTCTCCTCTTTACAGCATGGTCCTGTCTCCTCTTTACAGCATGGTCCTGTCTCCTCTTTACAGCATGGTCCTGTCTCCTCTTACCAGCATGGTCCTGTCTCCTCTTTACAGCATGGTCATGTTGCCTCTTTACAGCATGGTCCTGTCTCCTCTTTACAGCATGGTCCTGTCTCCTCTTACCAGCATGGTCCTGTCTCCTCTTTACAGCATGGTCCTGTCTCCTCTTTACAGCATGGTACTGTCTCCTCTTTACAGCATGTCTCCTCTTTACATCATGGTCATGTCTCCTCTTTACAGCATGGTCCTGTCTCCTCTTTACAACATGGTCATGTCGCCTCTTTACAGCATGGTCCTGTCTCCTCTTTACAGCATGGTCCTGTCTCCTCTTACCAGCATGGTCCTGTCTCCTCTTTACAGCATGGTCCTGTCTCCTCTTTACAGCATGGTCCTGTCTCCTCTTTACAGCATGGTCCTGTCTCCTCTTTACAGCATGGTCCTGTCTCCTCTTTACAGCATGGTCCTGTCTCCTCTTTACAGCATGGTCATGTCTCCTCTTTACAGCATGGTCCCGTCTCCTCTTACAACATGGTCCTGTCTCCTCTTTACAACATGGTCCTGTCTCCTCTTTACAGCATGGTCCTGTCTCCTCTTTACAGCATGGTCCTGTCTCCTCTTTACAGCATGGTCCTGTCTCCTCTTTACAGCATGGTCATGTCTCCTCTTTACAGCATGGTCCTGTCTCCTCTTTACAGCATGGTCCTGTCTCCTCTTTACAACATGGTCATGTCTCCTCTTTACAGCATGGTCCTGTCTCCTCTTTACAGCATGGTCCTGTCTCCTCTTTACAGCATGGTCCTGTCTCCTCTTTACAGCATGGTCCTGTCTCCTCTTTACAGCATGGTCCTGTCTCCTCTTTACAGCATGGTCCTGTCTCCTCTTTACAGCATGGTCCTGTCTCCTCTTTACAGCATGGTCATGTCTCCTCTTTACAGCATGGTCCTGTCTCCTCTTTACAACATGGTCCTGTCTCCTCTTTACAACATGGTCCTGTCTCCTCTTTACAACATGGCCCTGTCTCCTCTTTACAACATGGTCCTGTCTCCTCTTTACAGCATGGTCCTGTCTCCTCTTTACAGCATGGTCCTGTCTCCTCTTTACAACATGGTCCTGTCTCCTCTTTACAACATGGTCCTGTCTCCTCTTTACAACATGGTCCTGTCTCCTCTTTACAACATGGTCCTGTCTCCTCTTTACAACATGGTCATGTCTCCTCTTTACAGCATGGTCCTGTCTCCTCTTTACAACATGGTCCTGTCTCCTCTTTACAACATGGTCCTGTCTCCTCTTACAACATGGTCCTGTCTCCTCTTTACAACATGGTCCTGTCTCCTCTTTACAACATGGTCCTGTCTCCTCTTTACAACATGGTCATGTCTCCTCTTTACAACATGGTCATGTCTCCTCTTTACAACATGGTCCTGTCTCCTCTTTACAACATGGTCCTGTCTCCTCTTTACAGCATGGTCCTGTCTCCTCTTTACAACATGGTCATGTCTCCTCTTTACAACATGGTCCTGTCTCCTCTTTACAACATGGTCCTGTCTCCTCTTTACAACATGGTCATGTCTCCTCTTTACAACATGGTCATGTCTCCTCTTTACAACATGGTCATGTCTCCTCTTTACAACATGGTCCTGTCTCCTCTTTACAACATGGTCCTGTCTCCTCTTTACAGCATGGTCCTGTCTCCTCTTTACAACATGGTCCTGTCTCCTCTTTACAGCATGGTCCTGTCTCCTCTTTACAGCATGGTCCTGTCTCCTCTTTACAGCATGGTCCTGTCTCCTCTTTACAGCATGGTCCTGTCTCCTCTTTACAGCATGTCTCCTCTTTACAGCATGGTCCTGTCTCCTCTTTACAGCATGGTCCTGTCTCCTCTTTACAGCATGTCTCCTCTTACAGCATGGTCCTGTCTCCTCTTTACAGCATGGTCCTGTCTCCTCTTTACAGCATGTCTCCTCTTTACAGCATGGTCCTGTCTCCTCTTTACAGCATGGTCCTGTCTCCTCTTTACAGCATGGTCCTGTCTCCTCTTTACAGCATGGTCCTGTCTCCTCTTTACAGCATGGTCCTGTCTCCTCTTTACAGCATGGTCCTGTCTCCTCTTTACAGCATGGTCCTGTCTCCTCTTTACAGCATGGTCCTGTCTCCTCTTTACAGCATGGTCCTGTCTCCTCTTTACAGCATGGTCCTGTCTCCTCTTTACAGCATGGTCCTGTCTCCTCTTTACAGCATGGTCATGTCTCCTCTTTACAGCATGGTCCTGTCTCCTCTTTACAGCATGGTCCTGTCTCCTCTTTACAGCATGGTCCTGTCTCCTCTTTACAGCATGGTCCTGTCTCCTCTTTACAGCATGGTCCTGTCTCCTCTTTACAGCATGGTCCTGTCTCCTCTTTACAGCATGGTCCTGTCTCCTCTTTACAGCATGGTCCTGTCTCCTCTTTACAGCATGGTCCTGTCTCCTCTTTACAGCATGGTCCTGTCTCCTTTTACAGCATGGTCCTGTCTCCTCTTTACATCATGGTCCTGTCTCCTCTTTACAACATGGTCCTGTCTCCTCTTTACAGCATGTCTCCTCTTTACAGCATGGTCCTGTCTCCTCTTTACAGCATGGTCCTGTCTCCTCTTTACAGCATGGTCCTGTCTCCTCTTTACAGCATGGTCCTGTCTCCTCTTTACAGCATGGCCCTGTCTCCTCTTTACAGCATGGTCCTGTCTCCTCTTTACAGCATGGTCCTGTCTCCTCTTTACAGCATGGTCCTGTCTCCTCTTTACAGCATGGTCCTGTCTCCTCTTTACAGCATGGTCCTGTCTCCTCTTTACAGCATGTCTCCTCTTTACAGCATGGTCCTGTCTCCTCTTTACAGCATGGTCCTGTCTCCTCTTTACAGCATGGTCCTGTCTCCTCTTTACATCATGGTCCTGTCTCCTCTTTACAGCATGGTCCTGTCTCCTCTTTACAGCATGGTCCTGTCTCCTCTTTACATCATGGTCCTGTCTCCTCTTTACAGCATGGCCCTGTCTCCTCTTTACAGCATGGTCCTGTCTCCTCTTTACAGCATGGCCCTGTCTCCTCTTTACAGCATGGTCCTGTCTCCTCTTTACAGCATGGTCCTGTCTCCTCTTTACAGCATGGTCCTGTCTCCTCTTTACAGCATGGTCCTGTCTCCTCTTTACAGCATGGTCCTGTCTCCTCTTTACATCATGGTCCTGTCTCCTCTTTACAACATGGTCCTGTCTCCTCTTTACAGCATGGCCCTGTCTCCTCTTTACAGCATGTCTCCTCTTTACAGCATGGTCCTGTCTCCTCTTTACAGCATGGTCCTGTCTCCTCTTTACAGCATGGCCCTGTCTCCTCTTTACAGCATGGTCCTGTCTCCTCTTTACAGCATGTCTCCTCTTTACAGCATGGTCCTGTCTCCTCTTTACAGCATGGTCCTGTCTCCTCTTTACAGCATGTCTCCTCTTTACAGCATGGTCCTGTCTCCTCTTTACAGCATGGTCCTGTCTCCTCTTTACAGCATGGTCCTGTCTCCTCTTTACAGCATAGTCCTGTCTCCTCTTTACAGCATGGCCCTGTCTCCTCTTTACAGCATGGTCCTGTCTCCTCTTTACAGCATGTCTCCTCTTTACAGCATGGTCCTGTCTCCTCTTTACAGCATGGTCCTGTCTCCTCTTTACAGCATGTCTCCTCTTTACA
This sequence comes from Oncorhynchus masou masou, assembly GCF_036934945.1. Classification (NCBI taxonomy): domain Eukaryota; kingdom Metazoa; phylum Chordata; class Actinopteri; order Salmoniformes; family Salmonidae; genus Oncorhynchus; species Oncorhynchus masou. Next base: position 6,599,201 of record NC_088238.1, on the reverse strand, counting down.
GCATGGTCCTGTCTCCTCTTTACAGCATGGTCCTGTCTCCTCTTTACAGCATGGTCCTGTCTCCTCTTTACATCATGGTCCTGTCTCCTCTTTACAGCATGGTCCTGTCTCCTCTTTACAGCATGGTCCTGTCTCCTCTTTACATCATGGTCCTGTCTCCTCTTTACAGCATGGCCCTGTCTCCTCTTTACAGCATGGTCCTGTCTCCTCTTTACAGCATGGCCCTGTCTCCTCTTTACAGCATGGTCCTGTCTCCTCTTTACAGCATGGTCCTGTCTCCTCTTTACAGCATGGTCCTGTCTCCTCTTTACATCATGGTCCTGTCTCCTCTTTACAGCATGGTCCTGTCTCCTCTTTACAGCATGGCCCTGTCTCCTCTTTACAGCATGTCTCCTCTTTACAGCATGGTCCTGTCTCCTCTTTACAGCATGGTCCTGTCTCCTCTTTACAGCATGGCCCTGTCTCCTCTTTACAGCATGGTCCTGTCTCCTCTTTACAGCATGTCTCCTCTTTACAGCATGGCCCTGTCTCCTCTTTACAGCATGGTCCTGTCTCCTCTTTACAGCATGTCTCCTCTTTACAGCATGGTCCTGTCTCCTCTTTACAACATGGTCCTGTCTCCTCTTTACAGCATGGTCCTGTCTCCTCTTTACAGCATGGTTCTGTCTCCTCTTTACAGCATGGTCCTGTCTCCTCTTTACAGCATGTCTCCTCTTTACAGCATGGTCCTGTCTCCTCTTTACAGCATGTCTCCTCTTTACAGCATGGTCCTGTCTCCTCTTTACAGCATGTCTCCTCTTTACAGCATGGTCCTGTCTCCTCTTTACAGCATGTCTCCTCTTTACAGCATGGTCCTGTCTCCTCTTTACAGCATGGTCCTGTCTCCTCTTTACAGCATGGTCCTGTCTCCTCTTTACAGCATGTCTCCTCTTTACAGCATGGTCCTGTCTCCTCTTTACAGCATGGTCCTGTCTCCTCTTTACAGCATGGCCCTGTCTCCTCTTTACAGCATGGTCCTGTCTCCTCTTTACATCATGGTCCTGTCTCCTCTTTACAGCATGGTCCTGTCTCCTCTTTACAGCATGGTCCTGTCTCCTCTTTACATCATGGTCCTGTCTCATCTTTACAGCATGGTCCTGTCTCCTCTTTACAGCATGGTCCTGTCTCCTCTTTACAACATGTCTCCTCTTTACATCATGGTCCTGTCTCCTCTTTACAGCATGGTCCTGTCTCCTCTTTACAGCATGGTCCTGTCTCCTCTTTACAGCATGGTCCTGTCTCCTCTTTACAGCATGGTCCTGTCTCCTCTTTACAGCATGGTCCTGTCTCCTCTTTACAACATGGTCCTGTCTCCTCTTTACAGCATGGTCCTGTCTCCTCTTTACAACATGGTCCTGTCTCCTCTTTACAGCATGGTCCTGTCTCCTCTTTACAGCATGGTCCTGTCTCCTCTTTACATCATGGTCCTGTCTCCTCTTTACAGCATGGTCCTGTCTCCTCTTTACAGCATGGTCCTGTCTCCTCTTTACAACATGGTCCTGTCTCCTCTTTACAGCATGGTCCTGTCTCCTCTTTACAGCATGGTCCTGTCTCCTCTTACAGCATGGTCATGTCTCCTCTTTACAGCATGGTCCTGTCTCCTCTTTACAGCATGGTCCTGTCTCCTCTTTACAGCATGGTCCTGTCTCCTCTTTACAGCATGGTCCTGTCTCCTCTTTACAGCATGGTCCTGTCTCCTCTTTACAGCATGGTCCTGTCTCCTCTTTACAGCATATGGTCCTGTCTCCTCTTTACAACATGGTCCTGTCTCCTCTTTACAGCATGGTCCTGTCTCCTCTTTACAGCATGGTCCTGTCTCCTCTTTACAGCATGGTCCTGTCTCCTCTTTACAGCATGGTCCTGTCTCCTCTTTACAGCATGGTCCTGTCTCCTCTTTACAACATGGTCCTGTCTCCTCTTTACATCATGGTCATGTCTCCTCTTTACAGCATGGTCCTGTCTCCTCTTTACAGCATGGTCCTGTCTCCTCTTTACAGCATGGTCCTGTCTCCTCTTTACAGCATGGTCCTGTCTCCTCTTTACAGCATGTCTCCTCTTTACAGCATGGCCCTGTCTCCTCTTTACAGCATGGTCTTGTCTCCTCTTTACATCATGGCCCTGTCTCCTCTTTACATCATGGCCCTGTCTCCTCTTTACAGCATGGTCCTGTCTCCTCTTTACAGCATGGTCCTGTCTCCTCTTTACAGCATGGTCCTGTCTCCTCTTTACAGCATGTCTCCTCTTTACAGCATGGTCCTGTCTCCTCTTTACAGCATGTCTCCTCTTACCAGCATGGTCCTGTCTCCTCTTTACAGCATGGTCCTGTCTCCTCTTTACAGCATGGTCCTGTCTCCTCTTTACAGCATGGTCCTGTCTCCTCTTTACAACATGGTCCTGTCTCCTCTTTACAGCATGGTCCTGTCTCCTCTTTACAGCATGGTCCTGTCTCCTCTTTACAGCATGGTCCTGTCTCCTCTTTACAGCATGGTCCTGTCTCCTCTTTACAGCATGGTCCTGTCTCCTCTTTACAGCATGGTCCTGTCTCCTCTTACAGCATGGTCCTGTCTCCTCTTTACAGCATGGTCCTGTCTCCTCTTTACAGCATGGTCCTCTCTCCTCTTTACAGCATGGTCATGTCTCCTCTTTACAACATGGTCCTGTCTCCTCTTACCAGCATGGTCCTGTCTCCTCTTTACAGCATGGCCCTGTCTCCTCTTTACAGCATGGTCCTGTCTCCTCTTTACAGCATGTCTCCTCTTACCAGCATGGTCCTGTCTCCTCTTTACAGCATGGTCATGTCTCCTCTTTACAGCATGTCTCCTCTTTACAGCATGGTCCTGTCTCCTCTTTACAGCATGGTCCTGTCTCCTCTTTACAGCATGGTCCTGTCTCCTCTTTACAGCATGGTCCTGTCTCCTCTTTACAGCATGGTCCTGTCTCCTCTTTACAGCATGGTCCTGTCTCCTCTTTACAGCATGGTCCTGTCTCCTCTTTACAACATGGTCATGTCTCCTCTTTACAGCATGGTCATGTCTCCTCTTTACAGCATGGTCCTGTCTCCTCTTTACAGCATGGTCCTGTCTCCTCTTTACAGCATGGTCCTGTCTCCTCTTTACAGCATGGTCCTGTCTCCTCTTTACAGCATGGTCCTGTCTCCTCTTACAGCATGGTCCTGTCTCCTCTTTACAGCATGGTCCTGTCTCCTCTTTACAACATGGTCCTGTCTCCTCTTTACAGCATGGCCCTGTCTCCTCTTTACAACATGGTCCTGTCTCCTCTTTACAGCATGGTCCTGTCTCCTCTTTACAACATGGTCCTGTCTCCTCTTTACAGCATGGTCCTGTCTCCTCTTTACAACATGGTCCTGTCTCCTCTTTACAGCATGGTCCTGTCTCCTCTTTACAACATGGTCCTGTCTCCTCTTTACAGCATGGCCCTGTCTCCTCTTTACAGCATGGTCCTGTCTCCTCTTTACAGCATGGTCCTGTCTCCTCTTTACAGCATGGTCCTGTCTCCTCTTTACAACATGGTCATGTCTCCTCTTTACAGCATGGTCATGTCTCCTCTTTACAGCATGGTCCTGTCTCCTCTTTACAGCATGGTCCTGTCTCCTCTTTACAGCATGGTCCTGTCTCCTCTTTACAGCATGGTCCTGTCTCCTCTTTACAGCATGGTCCTGTCTCCTCTTTACAGCATGGTCCTGTCTCCTCTTTACAGCATGGTCCTGTCTCCTCTTTACAACATGGTCCTGTCTCCTCTTTACAGCATGGCCCTGTCTCCTCTTTACAACATGGTCCTGTCTCCTCTTTACAGCATGGTCCTGTCTCCTCTTTACATCATGGTCCTGTCTCCTCTTTACAGCATGGTCCTGTCTCCTCTTTACAGCATGGTCCTGTCTCCTCTTTACAACATGGTCCTGTCTCCTCTTTACAGCATGGTCCTGTCTCCTCTTTACAGCATGGTCCTGTCTCCTCTTTACAACATGGTCCTGTCTCCTCTTTACAGCATGGTCCTGTCTCCTCTTTACAGCATGGTCCTGTCTCCTCTTTACAGCATGGTCCTGTCTCCTCTTTACAGCATGGTCCTGTCTCCTCTTTACAACATGGTCCTGTCTCCTCTTTACAACATGGTCCTGTCTCCTCTTTACATCATGGTCCTGTCTCCTCTTTACAGCATGGTCCTGTCTCCTCTTTACAGCATGGTCCTGTCTCCTCTTTACAGCATGGTCCTGTCTCCTCTTTACATCATGGTCCTGTCTCCTCTTTACAGCATGGTCCTGTCTCCTCTTACAACATGGTCCTGTCTCCTCTCCTCTCAGCATCCCTCTGTCGGTATGCTCACGGAAGCATGATGTAAGCTGGTTAGTGTGTGTGTGTGTGTGTGTGTGTGTGTAAGGGGTAGAGGGAGGGGAGGGGGTGTTGATGTGCTATGTACTGAACTGTATTGCTGCTGACCAAGGGCCAGGTTATTCTTGCCCCACAGCGGTTTTATGCTTGTCTTGTCTCGAGACTTCAAGATGGAAGCCTCAGTGTTGTGTTGTCTACGAGAGGATCGAGACTTCAAGATGGAGGCCTCACTGTTGTGTTGAGTTGGCCCCATTTTGACTTCAAGATGGAAGCCTCAGTGTTGTGTTGTGTGAGGTCCACTCACATAGACTGGCAGAATTCTGCATAATCATTTATGCAGAATAAACCCAATATTCTTAATGTACAGTACAGCAGTAGTTATATAAGATGAGATATGTGAAGAATACTGTATGGACAGCAGTAGTTATATAGGATGAGCTATGTGGAGAATACTGAATGGACAACAGTAGTTATATAGGATGAGCTATGTGGAGAATACTGTATGGACAACAGTAGTTATATAGGATGAATTATGTGGAGAATACAGTATATACAAGGGGTGGTAGGTAGCCTGACCCACTGAGCCAGAGGGGTGGTAGGTAGGTAGCCTGACCCACTGAGCCAGAGGGGTGGTAGGTAGGTAGCCTGACCCACTGAGCCAGAGGGGTGGTGGGTAGCCTGACACACTGAGCCAGAGGGGTGGTAGGTAGTCTGACTCACTGAGCCAGAGGGGTGGTAGGTAGCCTGACCCACTGAGCCAGAGGGGTGGTAGGTAGCCTGACCCACTGAGCCAGAGGGGTGGTAGGTAGCCTGACCCACTGAGCCAGAGGGGTGGTAGGTAGCCTGACCCACTGAGCCAGAGGGGTGGTAGGTAGCCTGACCCACTGAGCCAGAGGGGTGGTAGGTAGCCTGACCCACTGAGCCAGAGGGGTGGTAGGTAGCCTGACCCACTGAGCCAGAGGGGTGGTAGGTAGGTAGCCTGACCCACTGAGCCAGAGGGGTGGTAGGTAGCCTGACCCACTGAGCCAGAGGGGTGGTAGGTAGCCTGACCCACTGAGCCAGAGGGGTGGTAGGTAGCCTGACCCACTGAGCCAGAGGGGTGGTAGGTAGCCTGACACACTGAGCCAGAGGGGTGGTAGGAAGCCTGACACACTGAGCCAGAGGGGTGGTAGGTAGCCTGACCCACTGAGCCAGAGGGGTGGTAGGTAGCCTGACACACTGAGCCAGAGGGGTGGTAGGTAGCCTGACCCACTGAGCCAGAGGGGTGGTAGGTAGGTAGACTGACCCACTGAGCCAGAGGGGTGGTAGGTAGGTAGCCTGACCCACTGAGCCAGAGGGGTGGTAGGTAGCCTGACCCACTGAGCCAGAGGGGTGGTAGGTAGCCTGACTCACTGAGCCAGAGGGGTGGTAGGTAGCCTGACCCACTGAGCCAGAGGGGTGGTAGGTAGCCTGACTCACTGAGCCAGAGGGTGGTAGGTAGTCTGACTCACTGAGCCAGAGGGGTGGTAGGTAGGTAGCCTGACCCACTGAGCCAGAGGGGTGGTAGGTAGCCTGACCCACTGAGCCAGAGGGGTGGTAGGTAGCCTGACTCACTGAGCCAGAGGGGTGGTAGGTAGCCTGACACACTGAGCCAGAGGGGTGGTAGGTAGCCTGACTCACTGAGCCAGAGGGGTGGTAGGTAGCCTGACACACTGAGCCAGAGGGGTGGTAGGTAGGTAGCCTGACCCACTGAGCCAGAGGGGTGGTAGGTAGCCTGACCCACTGAGCCAGAGGGGTGGTAGGTAGACTGACCCACTGAGCCAGAGGGGTGGTAGGTAGGTAGCCTGACCCACTGAGCCAGAGGGGTGGTAGGTAGGTAGCCTGACCCACTGAGCCAGAGGGGTGGTAGGTAGCCTGACACACTGAGCCAGAGGGGTGGTAGGTAGCCTGACCCACTGAGCCAGAGGGGTGGTTGGTATCACATCCGGCCGTGATTGAGGGTCCCATAGGGCGGAGCACAATTGGCCCAGCGTCGTCCGGGTTTGGCCGGGGTAGACCGTCATTGTAAATAGGAATTTTGTTCTTAACTGATTTGCCTAGTTAAATAAAGGTTAAATAAAGGTTAAATAAAAAATAAATAACCAAAAAAGGTAGTTTGAGGCTGAGCCAGAGGTGGAAGGATAAAGAACACATGCTGTGACAACAACCTCCGAGGAATGTCACTAGATTATCCACACAGAAAACCATTCATTTATAGCACCAGTATGGCCAACTCTGTTACAGACACGCCAGCATCACAGTCGACTAGGCCAGTGTTTCCCAAACCTCTCATCGACTACCCTCAGTCAGTTCCATTTACCTTTTAAAATATATTCCTGAACTACCAGCGAGACGAGCTAAAAGCCCTTGATTAGTTGAATCAGGTGTACTTGCGGCAATGGATCAAGTGGAACAGGATGGGGTGGTAGAGTCTACTGGAGGACAGATCTAAGGGAAAACACGTTGCTACCAGGCTATAACTTATTAACTACCAGGCTATAACGTATTAATAAATCATCTCAACTAGAATGGTGTTCGTCGTGTTACGGATGACGTCATACTATGTAGTCTGCGGGGAGGGAAAAAACCCGTGAGGGCTCCAGCCTGATACACGGACATAAACAAAGGACCTAAAGATGACCGTCCACTATACTGCCAACCAAGCTATTATACACTGGCCTTTCTGCTGATACAATGTGTGTTACTACTAGGACTCTACAGGACCTCTCCTCTCGTTGAACATGTCACCCGCACCCCTTATTGAAGTTAATACATTAAACCGGGTAGGGCTCACTGTCTTTACCGGGTGGTCCAGACTAGACCACTTCCCAAAACCCATCCCTGCACCCTCCCATACAATAATATCACAGACAAATATGATGAATTACCAGTAATTCAGTTTTTGGTTGCCTTTCTGGCCACCTCATTGTATATCTAGATTGATTCCCATATCCCGAGGTTGAATAGGGCACCTTTACTTCACGTGTTTTTGACGTCGGGCCATTATATGTAGGTTATTCTCTCTCGCAGAGCCCTAGCGCTCACCACAACGAGGCTGAGCCGTGGAGGGAGACACGGCGTTGAATTACACCGGCCACGGAAAAACAAGAAGACTCCGAGACAGTGTGTGGGGGGATATGTTCGCAAAGGAAACCTGTAGGCTACTCCTGAGATTGAAATGCGCCTGAGATTTATCTTTGAGACTTTCTGAATGCTCATACCGCTAAAAAGATGCCGGGTTGGAAGAAGAATATCCCCGCCTGTCTTCAGGCTGACCAAGAAGGAGGTAGGAACCTGCCTAAGCATGATTTAATTTAGCCTGGCTCCGTGGCGCCTGCTTTCAACCACAGATACTCTAATTATTGCTGAGCCTTCAGCGGTGTCGGTGTGTAGACGCCGCGACCAGCCAATTCACAATAAGTGAAAGTTCCGGCGGGGAATCGCTTGTTGTTTTACGCGTTGATGTTTCCCGGAACAAGCTGGGTTGGAAAATATACCAGGCTACAGTAGTAGCGGCGTGCACGACGCGTTGCTGGATTCATTCACAAACATGCAGCTAGCAAGTGTTAACTTTTATTTTTAGTTCGTGCTTTTGTTTTCTCTGCCAGTGGTCTCGTCTTGGTGCTCGAGGCTCCGGTCTTTAGCGGTAGTGTTGGTTGGTGGGCCTCCGTCCAGATTGACGGTGCACTTGTTCGCCCAGCTCCTGTCGCCCAACACACGTCACCCTGCTCCATGCCTGTTGTTTTGTCCATAGAAGTAGCCTATGCAGGCTGTGTGCTTCCTTGCTGTTGTCTAGGCTATGTGCTATTTGCAAGTTATACCGAGGCATATAGATATAATGACCATCGGTAATAAGACTATAGTCCAGTAGAGAATAGTGTAGGCGGTTGCCTTGAGCTTTTTGTTCGCGATGTTTGTGTAATGAATGGCGGATAATGATCACGTTTCAGTCAGCAGTGTCTCAATCCACTGCTATCATTCCCCCAGACTCTATAGTAGCCTATTCCCCTGTCCCGAGCCCATGTGTTCAGTCAACTAAGGACCCTTCCAATAAATTCCGATGACCAACAGCAGATCCATTTGAACAACAGAGAACAATCTCTCTCTCTCTCTCTCTCTGGCACATGTGAAACGAGCATAAACCTGTTTTAGGCAGCACGTTTATTACTTGCGCCGTGTCATACGGAATATATCAGGAAGTCTATGTCTGCATAACGATCATTATAGCCGGAGGGGAGGCATATTATACAGCCCCGTTTACCATTACCGTCATGATTTAACACCAGGGGCACCCGCTGGGCTGTCTCATGAATATGGCTATGAAATTATGATTAATTCTCGGGTGTATTTAGTGTGATGTCATCAGTGATGTATTTATCTGTTGTATTGGGGATATGATTGGTGGAATACCATGTGAAATATAGGCTTAGCTATAATGCATAGTCACACACACACACACACACACACTCACTCACTCACACACTCACACTCACACTCACACTCACACTCACACACACTAGGATACGATTGGTGGAATATCATGTGAAATATAGGCTTAGCTATAATGCATAGTCACACACACACTCACACTCACACTCACACACACACTAGGATACGATTGGTGGAATATCATGTGAAATATGGGCTTTTCTATAATGCATATGCAAACACACACACACATATGCCAGCTCAGTACAATATACTTTATTGCCACGCAACCAGAGTTGGTGGTATGTGTTTACGGGACAGCATGGTATCTCTGTAGGCTGATGGTATGTGTTTACGGGACAGCATGGTATCTCTGAAGGCTGGTGGTATGTGTTTACGGGACAGCATGGTATCTCTGAAGGCTGGTGGTATGTGTTTACGGGACAGCATGGTATCTCTGAAGGTTGGTGGTATGTGTTTACAGGACAGCATGGTATCTCTGAAGGCTGGTGGTATGTGTTTACGGGACAGCATGGTATCTCTGAAGGCTGGTGGTATGTGTTTACGGGACAGCATGGTATCTCTGAAGGTTGGTGGTATGTGTTTACGGGACAGCATGGTATCTCTGAAGGCTGGTGGTATGTGTTTACAGGACAGCATGGTATCTCTGAAGGCTGGTGGTATGTGTTTACGGGACAGCATGGTATCTCTGAAGGCTGGTGGTATGTGTTTACGGGACAGCATGGTATCTCTGAAGGTTGGTGGTATGTGTTTACGGGACAGCATGGTATCTCTGAAGGTTGGTGGTATGTGTTTACGGGACAGCATGGTATCTCTGAAGGTTGGTGGTATGTGTTTACGGGACAGCATGGTATCTCTGAAGGCTGGTGGTATGTGTTTACGGGACAGCATGGTATCTCTGAAGGTTGGTGGTATGTGTTTACAGCACCTCATATAACATGTTGATTCTACATATACCCCCAGTATCATATACCCCCAGTCTCATATACCCCCAGACTCATATACCCCCAGTCTCATATACCCCCAGTCTCATATACCCCCAGTCTCATATACCCCCAGTCTCATATACCCCCAGTCTCATATACCCCCAATCTCATATACCCCCAGACTCATATACCCCCAATCTCATATACCCCCAGTCTCATATACCCCCAATCTCATATACCCCCAGTCTCATATACCCCCAATCTCATATACCCCCAATCTCATATACCCCCATACTCATATACCCCCAGACTCATATACCCCCAGACTCATATACCCCCAGTCTCATATACCCCCAGTCTCATATACCCCCAATCTCATATACCCCCAATCTCATATACCCCCAATCTCATATACCCCCAATCTCATATACCCCCAATCTCATATACCCCCAGACTCATATACCCCCAGTCTCATATACCCCCAATCTCATATACCCCCAGTCTCATATACCCCCAATCTCATATACCCCCAGTCTCATATACCCCCAATCTCATATACCCCCAATCTCATATACCCCCAGACTCATATACCCCCAATCTCATATACCCCCAGTCTCATATACCCCCAGTCTCTGACAATATACATAACATGAAAACAGCCAACCAGCTCTGTTAGGGCGAGTACAATGGTCAGAGTGAGGTGTCTCATTTGTGTCTGGAAGTAGCTAGCAAGCTAGCCATCGTTAGCCTGTTAGCTTGGGTGCTTGACTGCCGTCGTGAGGTCAGACCGCTCGGGTCAACCCTACTCCTGGGCCAGAGCGTCAGGGGTGTGCGCTCTGAACGCTCCGAGAGAAAAATGCTCTGAATTTACGAACGTCCAGAGCTAACTCTGGCACCCCAGAATGAATTTAAGAACACACCCTAAGGTTATGTCCCAAATGCACCCTATTCCCTATAGTAGTGCACAAATGCACCCTATTCCCTATAGTAGTGCACTAATGCACCCTATTCCCTATAGTAGTGCACTAATGCACCCTATTCCCTATAGTAGTGCACTAATGCACCCTATTCCCTATAGTAGTGCACTAATGCACCCTATTCCCTATAGTAGTGCGCTAATGCACCCTATTCCCTAAAGTGGTGCACCAATGCACCCTATTCCCTATAGTAGTGCACTAATGCATCCTATTCTCTATAGTAGTGCACTAATGCACCCTATTCCCTATAGTAGTGCACTAATTTACCCTATTTCCTATAGTAGTGCACTAATGCACCCTATTCCCTGTAGTAGTGCACTAATGCACCCTATTCCCTGTAGTAGTGCACTAATGCACCCTATTCCGTATAGTAGTGCACTAATGCACCCTATTCCCTATAGGAGTGCACTAATGCACCCTATTCCCTAAAGTAGTGCACTAATGCACCCTATTCCCTATAGTAGTGCACTAATGCACCCTATTCCCTGTAGTAGTGCACTAATGCACCCTATTCCCTAAAGTAGTGCACTAATGCACCCTATTCCCTATAGTAGTGCACTAATGCACCCTATTCCCCATAATAGTGCGCTAATGCACCCTATTCCCTAAAGTGGTGCACTAATGCACCCTATTCCCTATAGTAGTGCACTAATGCATCCTATTCCCTATAGTAGTGCACTAATGCACCCTATTCCCTATAGTAGTGCACTAATTTACCCTACTTCCTATAGTAGTGCACTAATGCATCCCTATTCCCTGTAGTAGTGCACTAATGCACCCTATTCCGTATAGTAGTGCACTAATGCACCCTATTCCCTATAGGAGTGCACTAATGCACCCTATTCCCTAAAGTAGTGCACTAATGCACCCTATTCCCTATAGTAGTGCGCTAATGCACCCTATTCCCTATAGTAGTGCACTAATGCACCCTATTCCCTAAAGTAGTGCACTAATGCACCCTATTCCCTAAAGTAGTGCACTAATGCAGCCTATTCCCTAAAGTAGTGCACTAATGCACCCTATTCCCTATAGTAGTGCACTAATGCACCCTATTCCCTATAGTAGTGCACTAATGCACCCTATTCCCTATAGTAGTGCACTATATAGGGGGAAGGGACCCATTTTGTTGCACCTTAATATTTGTCACCTGCGTGGTGGATGTAGGTCCACGTCAAACCTGGCAGCTATTTCAGCTCTGTGGGGCTAATATTCAGAATAGACGAGCTAAAGCGTGACCTTGTAGTTCATAAACTGTCTGTCCTTTGACTAAGTTAGATCTTCCATTAGAATCCCAACACCCGGGTCAATAATGAGAGGAGCATCTCTTCACAGTGGCTGGCGTAGGAAACCCTCGCCTGCTTTATGGTAAACTGCACGAGTTCATAGCTTCTTACTGGCATGGGGTTGTGTTTCTTAGAAAATCATAATTGATCATAGACCACGGTTCCCCCAAAGGCACGTGGTGATTTTCCTCCTAAAGTTTTCAGAGATTTTTTTTAAGAACACCAGCAAAAATCAGCTCCAAAAACTTTTAGTTTTGTAAATCTGTTCCAATATATATCACCACACATCATTTGACCTTTATTTAACCAGGCAAGGTAGTTAAGAACAAATTCTTACTTTCAATGACAGTGGGTTAACTGCTTGTTCAGGGGCAGAACAACAGATTTGTACCTTGTCAGCTCGGGGGTTTGAACCTGCAACCTTCTGGTTACTAGTCCAACGCTCTAACCACTAGGCTACCCTGCCGATCTGATCTCGTACAAATGTAAACAAGAATTGTGTTTTAGTCAGGTATTATATCAGTTGCATAGTGTTTCCCAGTTGTCCGACCAGCCACTCAATCTGGCTGATGAGTCCAGCTGTCGACTCAACTCGGCCCTTTATTCATGTTTTAGTGGTCTGATACATTGATTCATGTGGTTTGTAGTATTAATGGTTCATGTCATGTACGTCTGGGGGATACAGGTATACCAGTATGGATTTTTAACAATACCGACTATAACCATATTTTGATATAGTGCTATTTGAGAAGGGTACACACGCACGCACGACGCACACACACACACACACACACACACACACACACACACACACACACACACACACACACACACACACACACACACACACACACACACACACACACACACACACACACACACACACACACACACACACACACAGTTCATATTTCACTGTGACTTTTGCACCGTGCTTGACTAAACTTGGCTCGTTCCGCACCACAGTACAGAGCTGCTGAAAGATCAATGTGTTTGGCTTCCACAGATATTCCTCCTCTGAGAGAAAAGGAATATGCATCGTGTGCCAGTCAGGTGGCATATCTATTCATTCACACACTCTTTCATGTGGAGGGTTGCAGTAGAGATAGAAACCCAGGCCCAGCTGTTCAACCACTATGTCAAGATAACTGTAGAAACCCAAGCCCAGCTGTTCAACCACTATGTCAAGATAACTGTAGAAACCCAAGCCCAGCTGTTCAACCACTATGCCTGCCTGTTCAACCATTATGTCAAGATAACTGTAGAAACCCAAGCCCAGCTGTTCAACCACTATGTCAAGATAACTGTGTAGAAACCCAAGCCCAGCTGTTCAACCACTATGTCAAGATAACTGTGTAGAAACCCAAGCCCAGCTGTTCAACCACTATGCCTGCCTGTTCAACCATTATGTCAAGATAACTGTAGAAACCCAAGCCCAGCTGTTCAACCACTATGTCAAGATAACTGTGTAGAAACCCAAGCCCAGCTGTTCAACCACTATGTCAAGATAACTGTGTAGAAACCCAAGCCCAGCTGTTCAACCACTATGTCAAGATAACTTTGTAGAAACCCAAGCCCAGCTGTTCAACCACTATGCCTGCCTGTTCAACCACTATGTCAAGATAACTGTAGAAACCCAAGCCCAGCTGTTCAACCACTATGCCTGCCTGTTCAACCACTATGTCAAGATAACTGTAGAAACCCAAGCCCAGCTGTTCAACCACTATGTCAAGATAACTGTGTAGAAACCCAAGCCCAGCTGTTCAACCACTATGCCTGCCTGTTCAACCATTATGTCAAGATAACTGTAGAAACCCAAGCCCAGCTGTTCAACCACTATGTCAAGATAACTGTGTAGAAACCCAAGCCCAGCTGTTCAACCACTATGTCAAGATAACTGTGTAGAAACCCAAGCCCAGCTGTTCAACCACTATGTCAAGATAACTTTGTAGAAACCCAAGCCCAGCTGTTCAACCACTATGCCTGCCTGTTCAACCACTATGTCAAGATAACTGTAGAAACCCAAGCCCAGCTGTTCAACCACTATGCCTGCCTGTTCAACCACTATGTCAAGATAACTGTAGAAACCCAAGCCCTGCCGTATCTTAGCCTGTTCAACCACTATGTCAAGATAACTGTAGAAACCCAAGCCCAGCTCTATCTTAGCCTGTTCAACCACTATGTCAAGATAACTGTTGGTGGATAACCAGGTATGAGAGTAGGCCCAGTCCGCTACCCAAATTGCACCCTGTTCCCTATTGAGTGCCTTTACTTTAGACCAGGGCCCATAGTGCCAAGGAGGAGACATACGGATGTGTGGGAGTGTCGTCCTGTGTTTGTGTGTGTGTGTGTGTGTCCTTACCAATATCTGGCCTTCAGGGTGACACTGTGTTTGTGTGTGTGTGTCCTTACCATTATCTGGCCTTCAGGGTGACACTTCTACACATCAAGGATGGTTCCATGATTGAATAAAGTGACATCACACAGGCCCCCTTGTGAATGAGGCGTGGTCACCACTACTACACATCAAGGATGGTTCCATGATTGAATAAAGTGACATCACACAGGGGCGTGGTCACCACTACTACACATCAAGGATGGTTCCATGATTGAATAAAGTGACATCACACAGGGGCGTGGTCACCACTACTACACATCAAGGATGGTTCCATGATTGAATAAAGTGACATCACACAGGGGCGTGGTCACCACTACTACACATCAAGCATGGTTCCATGATTGAATAAAGTGACATCACACAGGGGCGTGGTCACCACTACTACACATCAAGGATGGTTCCATGATTGAATAAAGTGACATCACACAGGGGCGTGGTCACCACTACTACACATCAAGGATGGTTCCATGATTGAATAAAGTGACATCACACAGGGGCGTGGTCACCACTACTACACATCAAGGATTGTTCCATGATTGAATAAAGTGACATCACACAGGGGTGTGGTCACCACTATTGTCACGCTCAAGAACATGTGTTGATACCAAACGGACTTGTACAAGGTTACGGCTAAGCCTCACTAGTGAGACACATTTTAGAGGTCATTTGTTGAAGTCAAGGATTCTAGTTTTGCCAAGGACAGGCCGAGTTTGGGTGTAGGCTCTGGCTATAACTCTGTGAACACATTGGTTGGCCTTAGACTCACTCACTCAGTGTCGAGGACTTTGTTGGCCTGGTTCTGAGTTCACTCTGAGTAGACTTTGGTTGGCCCTGGCTGTGAGTTCACTTTGAGTAGACTTTGGTTGGCCCTGGCTGTGAGTTCACTCTGAGTAGACTTTGGTTGGCCCTGGCTGTGAGTTCACTCTGAGTAGACTTTGGTTGGCCCTGGCTGTGAGTTCACTCTGAGTAGACTTTGGTTGGCCCTGGCTGTGAGTTCACTCTGAGTAGACTTTGGTTGGCCCTGGCTGTGAGTTCACTCTGAGTAGACTTTGGTTGGCCCTGGCTGTGAGTTCACTCTGAGTAGACTTTGGTTGGCCCTGGCTGTGAGTTCAGTAGACTCTGAGTAGTTCACTTTGGTTGGCCCTGGCTGTGAGTTCACTCTGAGTAGACTTTGGTTGGCCCTGGCTGTGAGTTCACTCTGAGTAGACTTTGGTTGGCCCTGGCTGTGAGTTCACTCTGAGTAGACTTTGGTTGGCCCTGGCTGTGAGTTCACTCTGAGTAGACTTTGGTTGGCCCTGGCTGTGAGTTCACTCTGCGTAGACTTTGGTTGGCCCTGGCTGTGAGCCGTTGTCAGATGCTCCCCAGCCTCCCTCCAGCCAGCCTGCCAGTCAGTCTTCCTGATCCTCTGCAGTGCAGCTATGCAATGAGGTGTGTGTGTGTGTGTGTGTGTGTGTGTGTGTGTGTGTGTGTGTGTGTGTGTGTGTGTGTGTGTGTGTGCAGCTCTGCAATGTGGCATGTAATCGGGTTGAGGGGAGCCCGGGGTGTGGGCGGTCACAGCTCGCTCTGCGGTAACAAAGCACAGGATTGTGGGAAGAAGATTCAGAGTATAGAATCTAAGGTGCATCTGTTTAGGGCCAGATATAATTCTAGTTTGCTCTGTTTTTTTGTTAATTCTTTCCAGTGTGTCAAGTAATTATCTTTTTGTTTTCTCATGATTTGGTTGGGTCTAATTGTGCTGCTGTCCTGGGGCTCTGTGGGGTGTGTTTGTGAACAGAGCCCCAGGATCAGCTTGCTTAGGGGACTCTTCTCCAGGTTCATCTCTCTGTAGGTGATGGCTTTGTTGTGGAAGGTTTGGGAATCTCTTCCGTTTAGGTGGTTGTAGAATTTAACGTCTCCTTTCTGGATTTTGATAATTAGCGGGTTTCGGCCTCATTCTGTTCTGCATGCATTATTTGGTGTTTTACGTTGTACACTGAGGATATTTTTTGCAGAATTCTGCGTGCAGAGACTCAATTTGGTGTTTGTCCCATTTTGTGAGTTCTTAGTTTAGATTGCCAGATCGTAATCTGGATGTTGTAGTTCCCTGTTCGGTTTGATGGTGCAGAAGGCCCTTCTTACCTTGTCTCAGATATTATACAGCCTTGTGGAAGTTACCTGTGGTGTTAGTGGTCTCTCTCTCTCTCTCTGTCTCTCTCTGTCTCTCTCTGTCTCTCTCTGTCTCTCTCTCATGAACAGATCAAATCTGGGCCTTGTTTTTAACCAGATTTCAGTCTGAATTGGATAAAATGACCCCGTTACAACAGTTAATACACCATGAGGAACACTGAGATAAGAGGGAGTCAGAGAGTTTTTATTTTAATTTTATTTTCTCACCCTGTCACTCTGTCGCTCTGTCACTCTGTCACCCTGTCACTCTGCCACTCTGTCACTCTGCCACTCTGCCACTCTGTCACCCCATTCTGTCACTCTGTCACTCTGTCACCCTGTCACTCTGTCACCCTGTCACTCTGTAACCCTGTCACTCTGTAACCCTGTCACTCTGTCACCCTGTCACTCTGTCACCCTGTCACTCTGTAACCCTGTCACTCTGTCACTCTGTCACTCTGTCACTCTGTAACCCTGTCACTCTGTCACCCTGTCACTCTGTCACTCTGTAATTAGGCTTCTCCAAACTCTGATGCTGCTGATGGTCATTAGTAGCCTACCAAACTTGCTGGTCATTAGTATCAAACTGGCTAACTGCCTGGCACTCAGCACTCTATTGTCCCTCTAATCACTCTGACATCAATGCAAACGTAATGGAAAATCTAATCAAACACTTCATGAGAGCCCAAGAGCTCATGTTGAGCAACATTTCTGTAAGCTATGCAACTGTGTGAGGAAACATAGTGATGGCCTCTATTAAAAAGAGGATGATCCCATCAGCTTTCTATAGGCTAGACCTACTATATTTATTTCTCAACTTTCCTAATATTAAGCAAACTACGAAGCACATAGCTTCTCTTTACAACAGGCGTATAGCTTCTCTTTACAACAGGAGTAGAGCTTCTCTTTACAACAGGAGTAGAGCTTCTCTTTACAACAGGAGTAGAGCTTCTCTTTACAACAGGAGTAGAGCTTCTCTTTACAACAGGAGTAGAGCTTCTCTTTACAACAGGAGTAGAGCTTCTCTTTACAACAGGAGTAGAGCTTCTCTTTACAACAGGAGTAGAGCTTCTCTTTACAACAGGAGTAGAGCTTCTCTCTACAACAGGAGTAGAGCTTCTCTTTACAACAGGAGTAGAGCTTCTCTTTACAACAGGAGTAGAGCTTCTCTTTACAACAGGAACATAGCTTCTCTTTACAACAGGAGTAGAGCTTCTCTTTACAACAGGAACATGGCTTCTCTTTACAACAGGAGTAGAGCTTCTCTTTACAACAGGAGTAGAGCTTCTCTTTACAACAGGAGTATAGCTTCTCTTTACAACAGGAACATAGCTTCTCTTTACAACAGGAGTAGAGCTTTCTTTACAACAGGAGTAGAGCTTCTCTTTACAACAGGAGTAGAGCTTCTCTTTACAACAGGAGTAGAGCTTCTCTTTACAACAGGAGTAGAGCTTCTCTTTACAACAGGAGTATAGCTTCTCTTTACAACAGGAGTAGAGCTTCTCTTTACAACAGGAGTAGAGCTTCTCTTTACAACAGGAGTAGAGCTTCTCTTTACAACAGGAGTAGAGCTTCTCTCTACAACAGGAGTAGAGCTTCTCTTTACAACAGGAGTAGAGCTTCTCTTTACAACAGGAGTAGAGCTTCTCTTTACAACAGGAACATAGCTTCTCTTTACAACAGGAGTAGAGCTTCTCTTTACAACAGGAACATGGCTTCTCTTTACAACAGGAGTAGAGCTTCTCTTTACAACAGGAGTAGAGCTTCTCTTTACAACAGGAGTAGAGCTTCTCTTTACAACAGGAGTAGAGCTTCTCTTTACAACAGGAGTATAGCTTCTCTTTACAACAGGAACATAGCTTCTCTTTACAACAGGAGTAGAGCTTCTCTTTACAACAGGAGTAGAGCTTCTCTTTACAACAGGAGTAGAGCTTCTCTTTACAACAGGAGTAGAGCTTCTCTTTACAACAGGAGTAGAGCTTCTCTTTACAACAGGAGTATAGCTTCTCTTTACAACAGGAGTAGAGCTTCTCTTTACAACAGGAGTAGAGCTTCTCTTTACAACAGGAGTAGAGCTTCTCTTTACAACAGGAGTAGAGCTTCTCTTTACAACAGGCGTATAGCTTCTCTTTACAACAGGAGTAGAGCTTCTCTTTACAACAGGTGTAGAGCTTCTCTTTACAACAGGAGTAGAGCTTCTCTTTACAACAGGAACATAGCTTCTCTTTACAACAGGAGTAGAGCTTCTCTTTACAACAGGAGTAGAGCTTCTCTTTACAACAGGAGTAGAGCTTCTCTTTACAACAGGCGTAGAGCTTCTCTTTACAACAGGCGTATAGCTTCTCTTTACAACAGGAGTAGAGCTTCTCTTTACAACAGGAGTAGAGCTTCTCTTTACAACAGGAGTAGAGCTTCTCTTTACAACAAGAGTAGAGCTTCTCTTTACAACAGGAGTAGAGCTTCTCTTTACAACAGGAGTAGAGCTTCTCTTTTCAACAGCAGTATAGCTTCTCTTTACAACAGGAATATAGCTTCTCTTTACAACAGGAGTAGAGCTTCTCTTTACAACAGGAGTAGAGCTTCTCTTTACAACAGTAGTAGAGCTTCTCTTTACAACAGGAGTAGAGCTTCTCTTTACAACAGGAGTATAGCTTCTCTTTACAACAGGAGTAGAGCTTCTCTTTACAACAGTAGTATAGCTTCTCTTTACAACAGGAGTAGAGCTTCTCTTTACAACAGGCGTATAGCTTCTCTTTACAACAGGAGTAGAGCTTCTCTTTACAACAGGCGTATAGCTTCTCTTTACAACAGGAGTAGAGCTTCTCTTTACAACAGGCGTATAGCTTCTCTTTACAACAGGAGTAGAGCTTCTCTTTACAACAGGAGTATAGCTTCTCTTTACAACAGGAGTAGAGCTTCTCTTTACAACAGTAGTAGAGCTTCTCTTTACAACAGGAGTAGAGCTTCTCTTTACAACAGGAGTAGAGCTTCTCTTTACAACAGGAGTAGAGCTTCTCTTTACAACAGGAGTAGAGCTTCTCTTTACAACAGGAGTATAGCTTCTCTTTACAACAGGAGTATAGCTTCTCTTTACAACAGGCGTAGAGCTTCTCTTTACAACAGGCGTAGAGCTTCTCTTTACAACAGGAGTAGAGCTTCTCTTTACAACAGGAACATAGCTTCTCTTTACAACAGTAGTAGAGCTTCTCTTTACAACAGGAGTAGAGCTTCTCTTTACAACAGGAGTAGAGCTTCTCTTTACAACAGGAGTAGAGCTTCTCTTTACAACAGGAGTAGAGCTTCTCTTTACAACAGGAACATAGCTTCTCTTTACAACAGGAGTAGAGCTTCTCTTTACAACAGGAGTAGAGCTTCTCTTTACAACAGGAGTAGAGCTTCTCTTTACAACAGGAGTAGAGCTTCTCTTTACAACAGGAGTAGAGCTTCTCTTTACAACAGGAGTAGAGCTTCTCTTTACAACAGGAGTAGAGCTTCTCTTTACAACAGGAGTAGAGCTTCTCTTTACAACAGGAGTATAGCCTACCTGGCTGGCTTGCAAATGAACCACGGGAAAAGCCCCTGTTTCGAGACAGATGCAATATAAATGGTCCATTCTAAATCAAAACAAATTTCACACATATATTATTTAGTACAGTGGGGCAAAAAAGTATTTAGTCAGCCACCAATTGTGCAAGTTCTCCCACTTAAAAAGATGAGAGAGGCCTGTAATTTTCATCATAGGTACACTTAACCTATGACAGACAAAATGAGAAAAAAAATCCAGAAAATCACATTGTAGGATTTTTTAGGAATTTATTTGCAAATTATGGTGGAAAATAAGTATTTGGTCACTTACAAACAAGCAAGATTTCTGTCTCTCACAGACCTGTAACTTCTTCTTTAAGAGGCTCCTCTGTCCTCCACTCATTACCTGTATTAATGTCACCTGTTTGAACTAATTGCTCCCACAGTTGTACACCTCATGTAGCCTAGCCCATAGGTCTATATGTTTTGATAATGGTGTTTTCCTGCTAATGGAACTTTCGCGCCTTTAGCCTCCTGACGTGTGCTCAATGCTGAGGTTATAATCTGAAGAAATAACATAATAGTATATCAACATTTTAAGCTAAACGTTTAAGCTATCTAAACTTTTAAGCTATCTAAACATTTAAGCTATCTAAACTAAACGTTAAAGCTATCTAAACTAAACGTTTAAGCTATCTAAACTAAACATTTAAGCTATCTAAACGTTTAAGCTATCTGTTGCGTCAGGCTCATTGCTTTAAACAGGTTTTGATGCCTGTGGTTGTATTCATTTAGGATCTATCACATCCCACAACTGTCCCAGACTATGTTTGGAATATTTATTTAATAATAGAACAGGTCGACTTAAGTACTACAGGGGATAGTAGATTGACATAGACCAGTGCTTTTGCTGTTTGTTAGGCCTACACATTTAATGTTAATTTTACCTTAATTTAACCAGGCAAGTCAGATAAGAACCAATTCTTATTTTCAATGACGGCCTGGGAACAGTGGGTTAACTGCCTGTTCAGGGGAACAGTGGGTTAACTGCCTGTTCAGGGGAACAGTGGGTTAACTGCCTGTTCAGGGGCAGAACGACAGATTTGTACCATGTCAGCTCGGGGGTTTGAACTTGCAACCTTCCGGTTACTAGTCCAACGCTCTAACCACTAGGCTACCCTGCCGCCCCAGACACATCTTATCTGATTGGCTGACGGAAAGTACATTTGGACAGTTCCTCCGATCTTTTCAATATGCGCCTCGGAATTGGATGCGCACGTCTACACTTGTAGCCTGTGAGAAAGACCCATTCGCGAAGGGTGAGAGATGC
Source organism: Oncorhynchus masou masou (assembly GCF_036934945.1). Taxonomy (NCBI): domain Eukaryota; kingdom Metazoa; phylum Chordata; class Actinopteri; order Salmoniformes; family Salmonidae; genus Oncorhynchus; species Oncorhynchus masou. Next base: position 6,577,765 of record NC_088238.1, on the reverse strand, counting down.
TTCGGCACGCAGCCGGGAGACAGGAATTAGAATTAATATATTCAGCCCAAGGACACACTGGCCACTGGCCTCATGAGGCATGGATTTGTTTTAGGGGGCATTGCAGCCACACAAAGGGGATGTAGCCAGGAAATTCAAGGCATTATCATGTGCTTGTCAAAGTGTGAATGAGAGACTGATGAAGTGTGTGCAGCCTGCGTAAGAAACAGAACAGAGCTCTTGCCTTTCATGAGACTTTTTTCAAACCATCATTCGAGTCGCATCATGCAGCCTTACAATGTATTACAAATCAAAACATTCAGTTTAACGTTTGTATCACAACTAAAGATACATGAATAGCTCTAAATGAAGCACGTAGGAGAACCTGTCTATTTGTTAACCGCTCAACACAGAATAATATCCTTTCTATTTTATACAGCCATGTTCAATTGTATTTCTTCATACTATAAAATAATGCCACGGAATTCTAAGCAAATCTTGTCTGCTGAATGAACTCGTGTTGCCCACAACCATATGGCTCAAGCCAGATCAGAAACTACCATAAGAACAACTCAGAGTATGATATTCTGTTCTTCTGAAATAGGCTACATTTTCTTCATATCATGTTTCTTTAGAACCGTCTAAAATCATGGATTTATTGTGATGGTGTAGACTATATTACATGGATTTATTGTGTTGGTGTAGACTATATTACATGGATTTATTGTGATGGTGTAGACTATATTACATGGATTTATTGTGGTGGTGTAGGCTATATTACATGGATTTATTGTGATGGTGTAGACTATATAACATGGATTTATTGTGGTGGTGTAGACTATAATACATGGATTTATTGTGATGGTGTAGACTATATTACATGGATTTATTGTGATGGTGTAGACTATATTACATGGATTTATTGTGATGGTGTAGACTATATTACATGGATTTATTGTGATCGTGTAGACTATATTACATGGATTTATTGTGATGGTGTAGACTATATTACATGGATTTATTGTGATGGTGTAGACTAAATTACATGGATTTATTGTGATGGTGTTGGTAGACTATATTACATGGATTTATTGTGAAGGTGTAGACTATATTAAATGGATTTATTGTGATGGTGTAGGTAGACTATATTACATGGATTTATTGTGAAGGTGTAGACTATATTACATGGATTTATTGTGATGGTGTAGACTATATTACATGGATTTATTGTGATGGTGTAGACTATATTACATGGATTTATTGTGAAGGTATAGACTATATTACATGGATTTATTGTGATGGTGTAGACTATATTACATGGATTTATTGTGATGGTGTAGGTAGACTATATTACATGGATTTATTGTGATGGTGTAGACTATATTGCATGGATTTATTGTGAAGGTGTAGACTATAATCCATGGATTTATTGTGAAGGTGTAGACTATATTACATGGATTTATTGTGATGGTGTAGTCTATATTACATGGATTTATTGTGATGGTGTAGACTATATTACATGGATTTATTGTGAAGGTGTAGACTAAATGACATGGATTTATTGTGGTGGTGTAGACTATAATACATGGATTTATTGTGATGGTGTAGGCTATATTACATGGATTTATTGTGGTGGTGTAGACTATATTACATGGATTTATTGTGATGGTGTAGGTAGACTATATTACATGGATTTATTGTAATGGTGTAGGCTATATTACATGCATTTATTGTGATGGTGTAGACTATATTACATGGATTTATTGTGATGGTGTAGGTAGACTATATTACATGGATTTATTGTGAAGGTGTAGACTAAATTACATGGATTTATTGTGGTGGTGTAGACTATAATACATGGATTTATTGTGAAGGTGTAGACTAAATTACATGGATTTATTGTGATGGTGTAGACTATAATACATGGATTTATTGTGATGGTGTAGACTATATTACATGGATTTATTGTGAAGGTGTAGACTATAATACATGGATTTATTGTGATGGTGTAGACTATATTACATGGATTTATTGTGATGGTGTAGACTATATTACATGGATTTATTGTGATGGTGTAGACTATATTACAGGGATTTATTGTGATGGTGTAGACTATATTACAGGGATTTATTGTGATGGTGTAGACTATATTACATGGATTTATTGTGATGGTGTAGACTATTTTACATGGATTTATTGTGGTGGTGTAGACTATATTACATGGATTTATTGTGATGGTGTAGGTAGACTATATTACATGGATTTATTGTGATGGTGTAGACTAAATTACATGGATTTATTGTGATGGTGTAGACTATATTACATGGATTTATTGTGATGGTGTAGACTATATTACATGGATTTATTGTGATGGTGTAGACTATATTACATGGATTTATTGTGATGGTGTAGACTATATTACATGGATTTATTGTGAAGGTGTAGACTATATTACATGGATTTATTGTGAAGGTGTAGACTATATTACATGGATTTATTGTGATGGTGTAGACTAAATTACATGGATTTATTGTGATGGTGTAGACTATATTACATGGATTTATTGTGATGGTGTAGACTATATTACATGGATTTATTGTGAAGGTGTAGACTATATTACATGGATTTATTGTGATGGTGTAGACTATATTACATGGATTTATTGTGATGGTGTAGACTATATTACATGGATTTATTGTGATGGTGTAGACTATATTACATGGATTTATTGTGATGGTGTAGACTATATTACATGGATTTATTGTGATGGTGTAGACTATATTACATGGATTTATTGTGGTGGTGTAGACTATATTACATGGATTTATTGTGGTGGTGTAGACTATATTACATGGATTTATTGTGATGGTGTAGACTATAATACATGGATTTATTGTGATGGTGTAGACTATATTACATGGATTTATTGTGAAGGTGTAGACTATAATACATGGATTTATTGTGATGGTGTAGACTATATTACATGGATTTATTGTGATGGTGTAGACTATATTACATGGATTTATTGTGAAGGTGTAGACTATATTACATGGATTTATTGTGGTGGTGTAGACTATATTACATGGATTTATTGTGATGGTGTAGACTATAATACATGGATTTATTGTGAAGGTGTAGACTAAATTACATGGATTTATTGTGAAGGTGTAGACTATAATACATGGATTTATTGTGAAGGTGTAGACTATATAACATGGATTTCATAAAATGTAGATGCTCCAAAGGTCTGCATCAGTGGCTTGTAGGATATGTGTGGAAGCCAGAAGATGCTAAATGTGTTTCATGTTAATTGTCGGTGAAGGACCTTGAGACCGGAAGTTATTTGAAAGTATGGTCTTATTACTGTCCTTTATTGAAACATGACAGTCCTAGACCCACATTCCTGAAAGCATGGTCTTATTACTGTCCTTTATTGAAACATGATAGTCCTAGACCCATATTCCTGAAAGCATGGTCTTATTACTGTCCTTTATTGAAACATGACAGTCCTAGACCCACATTCCTGAAAGTATGGTCTTATTACTGTCCTTTATTGAAACATGACAGTCCTAGACCCACATTCCTGAAAGCATGGTCTTATTACTGTCCTTTATTGAAACATGACAGTCCGAGACCCACATTCCTGAAAGTATGGTGTTATTACTGTCCTTTATTGAAACATGACAGTCCTAGACCCACATTCCTGAAAGTATGGTCTTATTACTGTCCTTTATTGAAACATGACCGTCCTAGACCCACATTCCTGAAAGTATGGTCTTATTACTGTCCTTTATTGAAACATGACCGTCCTAGACCCACATTCCTGAAAGCATGGTCTTATTACTGTCCTTTATTGAAACATGACCGTCCTAGACCCACATTCCTGAAAGCATGGTCTTATTACTGTCCTTTATTGAAACATGACCGTCCTAGACCCACATTCCTGAAAGTATGGTCTTATTACTGTCCTTTATTGAAACATGACAGTCCTAGACCCACATTCCTGAAAGTGTGGTCTTATTACTGTCCTTTATTGAAACATGACAGTCCTAGACCCACATTCCTGAAAGTATGGTCTTATTACTGTCCATTATTGAAACATGACAGTCCTAGACCCACATTCCTGAAAGTATGGTCTTATTACTGTCCTTTATTGAAACATGACAGTCCGAGACCCACATTCCTGATAGCATGGTCTTATTACTGTCCTTTATTGAAACATGACAGTCCTAGACCCACATTCCTGAAAGTATAGTCTTATTACTGTCCTTTATTGAAACATGACAGTCCTAGACCCACATTCCTGAAAGTATGGTCTTATTACTGTCCTTTATTGAAACATGACAGTCCTAGACCCACATTCCTGAAAGTATGGTCTTATTACTGTCCTTTATTGAAACATGACCGTCCTAGACCCACATTCCTGAAAGTATGGTCTTATTACTGTCCTTTATTGAAACATGACAGTCCGAGACCCACATTCCTGATAGCATGGTCTTATTACTGTCCTTTCTTGAAACATGACAGTCCTAGACCCACATTCCTGAAAGTATAGTCTTATTACTGTCCTTTATTGAAACATGACAGTCCTAGACCCACATTCCTGAAAGTATAGTCTTATTACTGTCCTTTATTGAAACATGACAGTCCTAGACCCACATTCCTGAAAGTATGGTCTTATTACTGTCCTTTATTGAAACATGACAGTCCTAGACCCACATTCCTGAAAGTATGGTCTTATTACTGTCCTTTATTGAAACATGACAGTCCTAGACCCACATTCCTGAAAGTATGGTCTTATTACTGTCCTTTATTGAAACATGACCATCCTAGACCCACATTCCTGAAAGTATGGTCTTATTACTGTCCTTTATTGAAACATGACAGTCCTAGACCCACATTCCTGAAAGCATGGTCTTATTACTGTCCTTTATTGAAACATGACAGTCCTAGACCCACATTCCTGAAAGTATGGTCTTATTACTGTCCTTTATTGAAACATGACAGTCCTAGACCCACATTCCTGAAAGTATGGTCTTATTACTGTCCTTTATTGAAACATGACAGTCCTAGACCCACATTCCTGAAAGCATGGTCTTATTACTGTCCTTTATTGAAACATGACAGTCCGAGACCCACATTCCTGAAAGTATGGTCTTATTACTGTCCTTTATTGAAACATGCTCTGAACAAGGGTTCAGACATCCTGAGACCCAGCGAGAACCCTTATTTCATATCTCATGTACAGTTTGTGTACTAGTTGATTAGAAAAGCTCTGACAATATACTTTATGAAATCACATCTGCTGCTATTTATTACTAAATTATAATGCTAACTACTTTGAAATTCTATCTGGTGCTGAAAATGAGACATGCTGCTATTTGATTTGGTTTGATGTTAGATGTAATGTATGTGACTCTCTTTTTGTTTCTTCTCTGTCATAATGAGGTCCTAAAGTCATAATGAGGTCATAAGGATGTCCTAAGGTCATAATGAGGTCATAATGAGGTCCTAAGGTCATAATGAGGTCATAATGATGTCCTAAGGTCATAATGAGTCCCTAAGGTCATCATGAGGTCATAATGAGGTCCTAAGGTCATAATGAGGTCATAATGAGGTCCTAAGGTCATAATGAGGTCACAATGATGCCCTAAGGTCATAATGATGTCATAAGGTCATAATGAGGTCATAATGATGCCCTAATGTCATAATGATGTCATAATGACGGAGCTGTGAGGGGAACGGCACCGCAGTACCTCCAGGCTCTGATCAGGCCCTACACCCAAACAAGGACACTGCGTTCATCCACCTCTGGCCTGCTCGCCTCCCTACCACTGAGGAAGTACAGCTCCCGCTCAGCCCAGTCAAAACTGTTCGCTGCTCTGGCCCCCCAATGGTGGAACAAACTCCCTCACGACGCCAGGACAGCGGAGTCAATCACCACCTTCCGGAGACACCTGAAACCCCACCTCTTCAAGGAATACCTAGGATAGGATAAGTAATCCTTCTCACCCCCCCCTTAATGATTTAGATGCACTATTGTAAAGTGGCTGTTCCACTGGATGTCAGAAGGTGAATTCACCAATTTGTAAGTCGCTCTGGATAAGAGCGTCTGCTAAATGACTTAAATGTTAAATGTAATGATGTCCTAAGGTCATAATGATGTCATAAGGTCATAATGATGTCATAATGATGTCATAATGATGTCATAATGGTGTCCTAAGGTCATAATGATGTCATAATGATGCCCTAAGGTCATAATGATGTCATAATGATGTCCTAAGGTCATAGCTGTCCTAAGGTCTGTTTCACACAGACTGCCACTGTGTGAAACTGTGTCGGATATTAAGTCTTACTACTGTAGTAGTACAGTAGGAATAGTAAAGTAGTGGTTACTACTACTATAGTACTGTAGAGGTAGTCAAATGTCAACATTCTGACTTAGAATTATAATATGAGGACTCTGACTTTATGCAGTGTCCTCATTTCCTGCTGGCTTCCTCACACCTTCACCCTGTATAGCCTCTCCTCTCCTCTCCTCTCCTCTCCTCTCCTCTCCTCTCCTCTCCTCTCCTCTCCTCTCCTCTCCTCTCCTCTCCTCTCCTCTCCTCCACCCTGTATAGCCCCTAAGGCCTCTCCTCCTCTCCTCCCCTCCTCCCCTCCTCCACTCAACCATGTGATTAAAGAGGACACCTGTGGCCAGGTCCTATTGTGTATCATGAATTAGTTTAGAACCTGCAGAGTTCTCTGTCCCGTTCTAACTCTCAGGGGAACTCTGTTTGATGTGGATCAAGTCCCCACAGGTTATTATAATAATCTACTGCAGCATTTGAAGTCAGGTGGGACACTGTCTGTGACAGCAACAAAAAATAAAGTGTTTCAGTGCAGTTAGATACCTGAAGGATGCATTGAATGTGACCGGTAACCTAGCGGTTTAGCGCGTTGGCCCAGTAACCGAAAGGCTGTCGGTTTGAATCCCAGAGCTGACTACGTAAAAAAAAAAACTCTGCCAATGTGCCCTTGAGCAAGGCACTTAACCCTAATGGCTCCGTGGTTGCTGTCAATAATGGCTGATCCCTGGCTGTGACCCCGGTGTCTCAGGGGGAGTGGGATATGCAACAAACAAAAAAAGAATTGTCCAAAATACGTTTGTATGTATGAAATAGGACAAATGGAAGCACCCACCTAATGAATACCATTAGACATAAAGATCTATTATATTGTGTACGTGGCTGATTTCTGCACGTTATTAAACTAATGGAACTATTAAGAATGGAAAACTATCGTGATAGATAGAAGAAAGTATTTCTTTGCCTCTTGACTGAAGGACATTTCATTATTGTTGGATGAAGAAATTAAAAGGATATTTATATTTTTTTTGTCAAACACAATGTTGTTTTATGGCTCTCTCTTTTCCACGTCAAACTGATTCCTCCTCTGGGTCTCCAAATAGTCTCTTAGAGATCAACGTTCTCAAAATTCACCTCAGAAATACATGCGTTGTTGTTTACCACGTCTTATAGTCAACGTTTTGATCTCACTGGTTCAACAATTAATACAAAAGCTGTCTTTGAAACGTTTCCCACCCACAGAGTTGTAAAGTAACAGTATGTAGCTTTGTAAGTTGCAGTTTGTAACTATAGCAACAAAATATAACAAAGAACAAGAAACCAACCACCTTTGCTGAAAAGTTGAAGGACGCCTTTTAGTCGTTTGAAAAAGAGCTGACTGGTGGTTGATTTTCATTTTTCATTTAATTTTCTAAAGATACATTTTCTTCAGTAGTGACAGTCATAGCTACCTCAGGCCATAGCTACCTCAGGCCATAGCTACCTCAGGCCATAGCTACCTCAGGCCATAGCTACCTCAGGCCATAGCTACCTCAGACCATAGCTACCTCAGGCCATAGCTACCTCAGGCCATAGCTACCTCAGGCCATAGCTACCTCAGGCCATAGTTACCTCAGTCATAGCTACCTCAGGCCATAGCTACCTCAGGCCATAGCTACCTCAGGCCATAGCTACCTTAGATCATAGCTACCTCAGGCCATAGCTACCTCAGGCCATAGCTACCTCAGGCCATAGCTACCTCAGACCATAGCTACCTCAGGCCATAGCTACCTCAGGCCATAGCTACCTCATTCATAGCTACCTCAGGCCATAGCTACCTCAGGCCATAGCTACCTCAGACCATAGCTACCTCAGGCCATAGCTACCTCAGACCATAGCTACCTCAGACCATAGCTACCTCAGGCCATAGCTACCTCAGACCATAGCTACCTCAGGCCATAGCTACCTCAGACCATAGCTACCTCATTCATAGCTACCTCAGGCCATAGCTACCTCAGGCCATAGCTACCTCAGGCCATAGCTACCTCAGGCCATAGCTACCTTAGGCCATAGCTACCTCAGGCCATAGCTACCTCAGGCCATAGCTACCTCTGGCCATAGCTACCTCAGGCCATAGCTACCTCTGGCCATAGCTACCTCAGGCCATAGCTACCTCAGGCCATAGCTACCTCAGGCCATAGCTACCTCTGGCCATAGCTACCTCAGGCCATAGCTACCTCAGGCCATAGCTACCTCAGGCCATAGCTACCTCTGGCCATAGCTACCTCAGGCCATAGCTACCTCAGGCCATAGCTACCTCAGGCCATAGCTACCTCTGGCCATAGCTACCTCAGGCCATAGCTACCTCAGGCCATAGCTACCTCAGACCATAGCTACCTCAGGCCATAGCTACCTCAGGCCATAGCTACCTCAGGCCATAGCTACCTCTGGCCATAGCTACCTCAGGCCATAGCTACCTCAGGCCATAGCTACCTCTGGCCATAGCTACCTCAGTCCATAGCTACCTCAGGCCATAGCTACCTCAGGCCATAGCTACCTCAGGCCATAGCTACCTCAGGCCATAGCTACCTCAGGCCATAGCTACCTCAGGCCATAGCTACCTCAGTCCATAGCTACCTCAGGCCATAGCTACCTCAGGCCATAGCTACTTCAGCCATAGCAAGAGCAACAACAGAATTTCCCTCGGATGAAAACATGGGTTATCCAAGTCAAGTGCTTGAATGATTTGCTTTTGGAAAAATAATTTGTTTTTCTCACTTCAGTCAGAACTGAAGCTGCTGCTCGACTTGCGTCTTATTCACGGCTGGAGCGAGTCCCAACATGTCTCAATCCACAAAGACCGTACGGGGAAGTTGCATTCAGGGCTCGTCTCGCTGGAGGCAGTGAAAAAGGTCTTTGTGTTTTCCCTCTTTCCCTCTCCGTCCGTACTACTTGAAACACACGAGAGGAAAAATGGGGAATGGAGAGGGGAACCATTTTTAAAATGTCATTTAATTCTAGAATGCCATGATGTTCCGTCTCAAATAGGACTGACTCCTCCAATACACGACACTGTGTGTTTACTGAGGGAGGATGGAGGGCTGCTTCCATAGGGCTCAAAGCTAGTGCACTATGTAGAAGGGTCAAGGGGGGGGGGGGGGAGTCAATTCCATTTAAATTCCAGTCAATCCATGAAGTACACTCTCTCCCCTTTGTGGAGGTCACAGCGAACATTACAAAGACCATATCGGACTGGGATCTCTGAATGTGATGAGTGTCCGGTCTGGAGACGTAGAGAACACAGCCATAGCCATGGTAACAACACAGACAATAACCTTGAGAGCAGCAAGACGGCAGGCCTCAGGGTGGCGTCATAAATGTCACTCCCATTCCCCTCTGGTCCCTGGTCTAAAGTAGTGTACTATATAGGGAATAGGGCTCTGGTCTAAAGTAGTGCCCTATATAGGGAATAGGGCTCTGGTCTAAAGTAGTGCACTATATAGGGAATAGGGCTCTGGTCTAAAGTAGTGTACTATATAGGGAATAGGGCTCTGGTCTAAAGTAGTGCACTATATAGGGAATAGGGCTCTGGTCTAAAGTAGTGCACTATATAGGGAATAGGGCTCTGGTCTAAAGTAGTGCCCTATATAGGGAATAGGGTTCTGGTCTAAAGTAGTGCACTATATAGGGAATAGGGCTCTGGTCTAAAGTAGTGTACTATATAGGGAATAGGGCTCTGGTCAAAAGTAGTGTACTATATAGGGAATTGGGCTCTGGTCTAAAGTAGTGCACTATATAGGGAATAGGGCTCTGGTCTAAAGTAGTGCACTATATAGGGAATAGGGTTCTGGTCTAAAGTAGTGCACTATATAGGGAATAGGGCTCTGGTCTAAAGTAGTGCACTATATAGGGAATAGGGCTCTGGTCTAAAGTAGTGCACTATATAGGGAATAGGCCTCTGGTCTAAAGTAGTGCACTATATAGGGAATAGGCCTCTGGTCTAAAGTAGTGCACTATATAGGGAATAGGGCTCTGGTCTAAAGTAGTGTACTATATAGGGAATAGGGCTCTGGTCTAAAGTAGTGTACTATATAGGGAATAGGGCTCTGGTCTAAAGTAGTGTACTATATAGGGAATAGGGCTCTGGTCTAAAGTAGTGCACTATATAGGGAATAGGGTGCCATTTGGGACCTCCCCCAGACTGTACGGTAATGTACCAGGGATTTGCTGAACGTGTTCCTGGACAACTCACTGGTGGAACCACTCGACCTCGTGACATTTGGGGTCGTCTGGGTCACCGAGGAGGGAATCAGCTTCCTGACTGGAATCCTGCTGATACTGTTCTCCTGGGGGATTCTGGGGGTTTTTACATTCCTTGTACGACCAGGGGTCAACCTGCTGTGAACTGACAACCAGACACCGTGGGCTTGTCCAGTCAGCTGCTGGGTGATGGGGGGGTGATGTTTGAGGGAGACTGGGACTGTGTGTCTGTGGTGGGGGGTGGGGGGTGGGGGTGGGGGTGATGTTTGAGGGAGACTGGGACTGTGTGTCTATGGTGGGGGGTGGGGGTGATGTTTGAGAGAGACTGGGACTGTGTGTCTATGGTGGGGGTGGGGGTGATGTTTGAGAGAGACTGGGACTGTGTGTCTGTGGTGGTGGGGGGTGGGGGGTGATGTTTGAGAGAGACTGGGACTGTGTGTCTGTGGGGGGGTGATGTTTGAGGGAGACTGGGACTGTGTGTCTGTGGGGGGGGGGGGGGGTGATGTTTGAGAGAGACTGGGACTGTGTGTCTGTGGGGGGTGATGTTTGAGGGAGACTGGGACTGTGTGTCTGTGGGGGTGGGGGGTGATGTTTGAGAGAGACTGGGACTGTGTGTCTGTGGGGGGGTGATGTTTGAGGGAGACTGGGACTGTGTCTGTGGTGGGGGTGGGGGTGATGTTTGAGGGAGACTGGGACTGTGTGTCTGTGGTGGGGGGTGGGGGGTGATGTTTGAGGAGACTGGGACTGTGTGTCTGTGGGGGGGGGTGATGTTTGAGGGAGACTGGGACTGTGTGTCTGTGGTGGGGGTGGGGGTGATGTTTGAGGGAGACTGGGACTGTGTGTCTGTGGGGGGTGATGTTTGAGGGAGACTGGGACTGTGTGTCTATGGGGGGGTGATGTTTGAGGGAGACTGGGACTGTGTGTCTGTGGGGGTGATGTTTGAGGGAGACTGGGACTGTGTGTCTGTGGTGGGGGGTGGGGGTGATGTTTGAGAGAGACTGGGACTGTGTGTCTATGGGGGGGTGATGTTTGAGGGAGACTGGGACTGTGTCTGTGGTGGGGGGTGATGTTTGAGGGAGACTGGAACTGTGTGTCTGTGGTGGGGGGTGGGGGGTGATGTTTGAGGGAGACTGGGACTGTGTCTGTGGGGGTGATGTTTGAGGGAGACTGGGACTGTGTCTGTGGTGGGGGGTGGGGGTGATGTTTGAGAGAGACTGGGACTGTGTGTCTGTGGTGGGGGTGGGGGTGGGGGGTGATGTTTGAGGGAGACTGGGACAGTGTGTCTGTGGTGGGGGGGGGTGATGTTTGAGAGAGACTGGGACTGTGTGTCTGTGGTGGGGGGTGGGGGGTGGGGGTGATGTTTGAGGGAGACTGGGACTGTGTGTCTGTGGTGGGGGTGGGGGGTGATGTTTGAGAGAGACTGGGACAGTGTGTCTGTGGGGGTGGGGGTGATGTTTGAGAGAGACTGGGACTGTGTGTCTGTGGTGGGGGGGGGGGGGTGATGTTTGAGAGAGACTGGGACAGTGTGTCTGTGGGGGGTGGGGGTGGGGGGTGATGTTTGAGAGAGACTGGGACAGTGTGTCTGTGGTGGGGGTGATGTTTGAGGGAGACTGGGACTGTGTGTCTGTGGTGGTGGGTGATGTTTGAGGGAGACTGGGACAGTGTGTCTGTGGTGGGGGGTGGGGGGTGATGTTTGAGAGAGACTGGGACTGTGTGTCTGTGGTGGGGGGTGGGGGTGATGTTTGAGGGAGACTGGGACTATGTGTCTATGGTGGGGGTGGGGGTGGGGGGTGATGTTTGAGAGAGACTGGGACTGTGTGTCTGTGGTGGGGGGTGGGGGGTGATGTTTGAGAGAGACTGGGACTGTGTGTCTGTGGTGGGGGGTGGGGGTGATGTTTGAGGGAGACTGGGACTATGTGTCTATGGTGGGGGTGGGGGGTGGGGGGTGATGTTTGAGAGAGACTGGGACTGTGTGTCTGTGGTGGGGGTGGGGTGATGTTTGAGGGAGACTGGGACTGTGTGTCTATGGTGGGGGTGGGGGGTGATGTTTGAGAGAGACTGGGACTGTGTGTCTGTGGTGGGGGTGGGGGTGGGGGGTGATGTTTGAGAGAGACTGG
>NC_088238.1:6552580-6560080 GCF_036934945.1 Oncorhynchus masou masou | reverse complement strand
TAGGCTGATTAGTGGGGCTATATTAACCAGTAGGCCCACCTGCTCTTTGTGTGGGATTGTTTGTGTTTAGGCTGATTAGTGGGGCTATATTAACCAGTAGGCCCACCTGCTCTTTGTGTGTGATTGTTTTGTGTTGCTCTGAGCGCGTTTCGATGTTGACGTGTTTCGTTCGTGGGCTTTTCTCCGGACGGTTTGAGTCCCCGTGTTTGGGGCGATTGTTTTGGTGTGCGCCCGGTGTTTCGTAGGGTTGGCTTGTGTTCGCCGTCATACTAGAATCATAGTTAATCACAATTTTTGACCAACGCCTTTTGTTTGGGTGTTTTGTCTGTCTACCATGCTCTCTGACTGGTAACTAATGACGACAGGCTGAATGACCTGAGCCAGTCTGACTGGTAACTAATGACGACAGGCTGAATGACCTGAGCCAGTCTGACCGGTAACTAATGACGACAGACTGAATGACCTGAGCCAGTCTGACTGGTAACTAATGACGACAGGCTGAATGACCTGAGCCAGTCTGACTGGTAACTAATGACGACAGGCTGAATGACCTGAGCCAGTCTGACCGGTAACTAATGACTACAGACTGAATGACCTGAGCCAGTCTGACTGGTAACTAATGACTACAGACTGAATGACCTGAGCCAGTCTGACTGGTAACTAATGACGACAGGCTGAATGACCTGAGCCAGTCTGACTGGTAACTAATGACGACAGGCTGAATGACCTGAGCCAGTCTGACCGGTAACTAATGACGACAGGCTGAATGACCTGAGCCAGTCTGACTGGTAACTAATGACGACAGGCTGAATGACCTGAGCCAGTCTGACTGGTAACTAATGACGACAGGCTGAATGACCTGAGCCAGTCTGACCGGTAACTAATGACGACAGACTGAATGACCTGAGCCAGTCTGACTGGTAACTAATGACTACAGGCTGAATGACCTGAGCCAGTCTGACTGGTAACTAATGACGACAGGCTGAATGACCTGAGCCAGTCTGACTGGTAACTAATGACGACAGGCTGAATGACCTGAGCCAGTCTGACTGGTAACTAATGACGACAGGCTGAATGACCTGAGCCAGTCTGACCGGTAACTAATGACGACAGACTGAATGACCTGAGCCAGTCTGACTGGTAACTAATGACGACAGGCTGAATGACCTGAGCCAGTCTGACTGGTAACTAATGACTACAGACTGAATGACCTGAGCCAGTCTGACTGGTAACTAATGACTACAGACTGAATGACCTGAGCCAGTCTGACTGGTAACTAATGACGACAGGCTGAATGACCTGAGCCAGTCTGACTGGTAACTAATGACGACAGGCTGAATGACCTGAGCCAGTCTGACCGGTAACTAATGACGACAGGCTGAATGACCTGAGCCAGTCTGACTGGTAACTAATGACGACAGGCTGAATGACCTGAGCCAGTCTGACTGGTAACTAATGACGACAGGCTGAATGACCTGAGCCAGTCTGACCGGTAACTAATGACGACAGACTGAATGACCTGAGCCAGTCTGACTGGTAACTAATGACGACAGGCTGAATGACCTGAGCCAGTCTGACTGGTAACTAATGACGACAGGCTGAATGACCTGAGCCAGTCTGACTGGTAACTAATGACTACAGACTGAATGACCTGAGCCAGTCTGACTGGTAACTAATGACTACAGACTGAATGACCTGAGCCAGTCTGACTGGTAACTAATGACTACAGACTGAATGACCTGAGCCAGTCTGACTGGTAACTAATGACGATAGATAAACACACAGAGAGGACCAGGCTGGACCAGTCTGATAGAGAAACACACAGAGAGGACCAGACTGGACCAGTCTGATAGAGAAACACACAGAGAGGACCAGGCTGGACCAGTCTGATAGAGAAACACACAGAGAGGACCAGACTGGACCAGACTGATAGAGAAACACACAGAGAGAACCAGGCTGGACCAGGCTGATAGAGAAACACACAGAGAGAACCAGACTGGACCAGGCTGATAGAGAAACACACAGAGAGGACCAGGCTGGACCAGTCTGATAGAGAAACACACAGAGAGAACCAGACTGGACCAGGCTGATAGAGAAACACACAGAGAGGACCAGACTGGACCAGGCTGATAGAGAAACACACAGAGAGAACCAGACTGGACCAGACTGATAGATAAACACACAGAGAGGACCAGGCTGGACCAGACTGGACCAGGCTGATAGAGAAACACACAGAGAGGACTAGACTGGACCAGACTGATAGAGAAACACACAGAGAGAACCAGACTGGACCAGTCTGATAGAGAAACACACAGAGAGAACCAGACTGGACCAGACTGGACCAGGCTGATAGATAAACACACAGAGAGAACCAGACTGGACCAGACTGGACCAGGCTGATAGATAAACACACAGAGAGAACCAGACTGGACCAGACTGGACCAGGCTGATAGAGAAACACACAGAGAGAACCAGACTGGACCAGACTGGACCAGGCTGGACCAGACTGATAGATAAACACACAGAGAGAACCAGACTGGACCAGACTGGACCAGGCTGGACCAGACAGATAGATAAACACACAGAGAGAACCAGACTGGACCAGGCTGTACACTGCAGGTGAGGCAGGGTAGTGTACATTTCTTCCAGGCTTTTCTCTGGTCCTCGTTGACTGTTAGTGAGCTGTGTGAGCCGAGGACAGGGCAGCAGGATGAGGCAGGGTAGTGTACATTTCTTCCAGGCTTTTCTCTGGTCCTCGTTGACTGTTAGTGAGCTGTGTGAGCCGAGGACAGGGCAGCAGGATGAGGCAGGGTAGTGTACCTTTCTTCCAGGCTTTTCTCTGGTCCTCGTTGACTGTTAGTGAGCTGTGTGAGCCGAGGACAGGGCAGCAGGATGAGGCAGGGTAGTGTACCTTTCTTCCAGGCTTTTCTCTGGTCCTCGTTGACTGTTAGTGAGCTGTGTGAGCCGAGGACAGGGCAGCAGGATGAGGCAGGGTAGTGTACATTTCTTCCAGGCTTTTCTCTGGTCCTCGTTGACTGTTAGTGAGCTGTGTGAGCCGAGGACAGGGCAGCAGGATGAGGCAGGGTAGTGTACCTTTCCTCCAGGCTTTTCTCTGGTCCTCGTTGACTGTTGGTGAGCTGTGTGAGCCGAGGACAGGGCAGCAGGATGAGGCAGGGTAGTGTACATTTCTTCCAGGCTTTTCTCTGGTCCTCGTTGACTGTTAGTGAGCTGTGTGAGCCGAGGACAGGGCAGCAGGATGAGGCAGGGTAGTGTACATTTCCTCCAGGCTTTTCTCTGGTCCTCGTTGACTGTTGGTGAGCTGTGTGAGCCGAGGACAGGGCAGCAGGATGAGGCAGGGTAGTGTACCTTTCTTCCAGGCTTTTCTCTGGTCCTCGTTGACTGTTATTGAGCTGTGTGAGCCGAGAACAGGGCAGCAGGATGAGGCAGGGTAGTGTACATTTCTTCCAGGCTTTTCTCTGGTCCTCGTTGACTGTTAGTGAGCTGTGTGAGCCGAGGACAGGGCAGCAGGATGAGGCAGGGTAATGTACCTTTCTTCCAGGCTTTTCTCTGGTCCTCGTTGACTGTTAGTGAGATGTGTGAGCCGAGGACAAGGCAGCAGGATGATTATAGGATTATGATGATTGTGTTATCAGAGTATTTATCCTGCGGTGAGATGTGATGAGATCTTTATCAGTATGCAAAGTCATCTCTGAGCCCCTTACTGCCCTCAGATACGTTGTCTGAATCCCAAATAGCACCTTATTCCCTATATAGTGCACTACTTTAGACTAGGGCTCATAGGAATCTTCCTGGTCAAAAGTAGTGCACTACATAGGGAATAAGGTTCCATTTGGGACACATTTTTTTGGGAGCACGTAACAACAATTTGCCAGAAGTATGAAGCCAGCGATGGTCGTTGTTGAGATCGTTTGTTATGTAGAATGTGAGTATGAAAGACGATGGAGGACAACTTTGGCTGTAACTCTGTAGTCTATAGAGAGACACCAGGCCAACCCAGATACATTATATAACTCTGTAGTCTATAGAGAGACACCAGGCCAACCCAGATACATTATATAACTCTGTAGTCTATAGAGAGACCAGACCAACCCAGATACATTATATAACTCTGTAGTCTATAGAGACACTAGGCCAACCCAGATACATTATATAACTCTGTAGTCTATAGAGACACCAGGCCAACCCAGATACATTATATAACTCTGTAGTCTATAGAGACACCAGGCCAACCCAGATACATTATATAACTCTGTAGTCGATAGAGACACCAGACCAACCCAGATACATTATATAACTCTGTAGTCGATAGAGAGACACCAGGCCAACCCAGATACATTATATAACTCTGTAGTCGATAGAGAGACCAGGCCAACCCAGATACATTATATAACTCTGTAGTCTATAGAGAGACACCAGACCAACCCAGATACATTATATAACTCTGTAGTCTATAGAGACACCAGGCCAACCCAGATACATTATATAACTCTGTAGTCTATAGAGACACCAGACCAACCCAGATACATTATATAACTCTGTAGTCTATATAGAGACACCAGGCCAACCCAGATACATTATATAACTCTGTAGTCTGTAGAGACACCAGGACAACCCAGATACATTATATAACTCTGTAGTCTATAGACACCAGGCCAACCCAGATACATTATATAACTCTGTAGTCGATAGAGACACCAGGCCAACCCAGATACATTATATAACTCTGTAGTCTATAGAGAGACACCAGGCCAACCCAGATACATTATATAACTCTGTAGTCTATAGAGACACCAGACCAACCCAGATACATTATATAACTCTGTAGTCTATAGAGACACCAGGCCAACCCAGATATATTATATAACTCTGTAGTCTATAGACACCAGGCCAACCCAGATACATTATATAACTCTGTAGTCGATAGAGACACCAGGCCAACCCAGATACATTATATAACTCTGTAGTCTATAGAGACACCAGGCCAACCCAGATACATTATATAACTCTGTAGTCTATAGAGACACCAGACCAACCCAGATACATTATATAACTCTGTAGTCTATAGAGACACCAGGCCAACCCAGATACATTATATAACTCTGTAGTCTATAGAGACACCAGGCCAACCCAGATACATTATATAACTCTGTAGTCTATAGAGACACCAGGCCAACCCAGATACATTATATAACTCTGTAGTCTATAGAGACACCAGGCCAACCCAGATACATTATATAACTCTGTAGTCGATAGAGAGACACCAGGCCAACCCAGATACATTATATAACTCTGTAGTCGATAGAGAGACCAGGCCAACCCAGATACATTATATAACTCTGTAGTCTATAGAGACACCAGGCCAACCCAGATACATTATATAACTCTGTAGTCTATAGAGACACCAGGCCAACCCAGATACATTATATAACTATGTAGTCTATAGAGAGACACCAGGCCAACCCAGATACATTATATAACTCTGTAGTCTATAGAGACACCAGGCCAACCCAGATACATTATATAACTCTGTAGTCGATAGAGAGACCAGGCCAACCCAGATACATTATATAACTCTGTAGTCTATAGAGAGACACCAGGCCAACCCAGATACATTATATAACTCTGTAGTCGATAGAGACACCAGGCCAACCCAGATACATTATATAACTCTGTAGTCGATAGAGACACCAGGCCAACCCAGATACATTATATAACTGTAGTCTATAGAGACACCAGACCAACCCAGATACATTATATAACTCTGTAGTCTGTAGAGACACCAGGCCAACCCAGATACATTATATAACTCTGTAGTCTATAGAGTCACCAGGCCATCCCAGGTGCATTATGGTCCTTTTGTTGATAAGAAATAATGGTTGTGTGTGTGTGTGTGTGTGTGTGTGTGTGTGTGTGTGTGTGTGTGTGTGTGTGTGTGTGTGTGTGTGTGAGTGTGTGTGTGTGTGTGTGTGTGTGTGTGTGTGTGTGTCTGTGTCTGTGTCTGTGTCTGTGTCTGTGTGTGTGTGTGTCTGTGTCTGTGTGTGTGTATGTGTGCTCGGGGTGGTGAATATTGGGGGTCTTGCAGTTGGTGTGTGTGTGTGTGTCTCTCTGTGTGTGTGTGTGTCTCTCTGTGTGTGTGTGTGTGTGTGTGTGTGTGTGTGTGTGTGTGTGTGTTAGGGGTGGTGAATATTGGGGGTGAGTCTCTCTCTAACACACAGACCATCTCTCCTTCCTCTGGGTTCAGGTTTCCATGTCAACAACAACAACAACCAGAATAACCTCTTTGTATTGAACTGTCAGTCCTGTGAGTATTGATTTAAATATCTGGACGTTGTCATGACGAGAGAGGAGAGGTTGTCCCCTCTGAGACTTCCTGCCTGGACAGACTCCCTGTTCTCCCGTACCCCTTCCCTTTAACAGAGCGGAACAGGCCACAAGAAAAATGACTGGCTACTTCAGGATAGCAGTGGAACTGTAGGAGTTCATTACGAGGTTAATCAGTCAACGCCTCGACCCTGTGTTTCCTACATCAAGACGTTGCCTCAGTGATTTGACGTGATGGGAAATGTTCAGAGTTGTTTTAACTCATTTCAGGATTCCAGTCTGCATTTTTTATTTTTTAAGTGGGTAAAGAGGAAACGTGTGTGTGTGTGTGTGTGTGTTGGTGTGTGTTCGTGCTTGAGTGAGTGTGTGTTTGTTGGTGTGTGTTCGTGCTTGAGTGAGTGTGTGTGTGTGTTCAGAGCTGCTCCTCAAAGAAATGAAAGCTAGCATCAAGGGAGGAGAGAAACTAGTGATGCAGACAGACAAGAGGGAGATGCAGACAGACAGGAGGGAGATGCAGACAGACAGGAGGGAGATGCAGACAGACAGGAGGGAGATGCAGACAGACAGGAGGGAGATGCAGACAGACAGGAGGGAGAGAAACCAGTGATGCAGACAGACAGACAGGAGGGAGAGAAACCAGTGATGCAGACAGACAGACAGACAGACAGACAGGAGGGAGAGAAACCAGTGATGCAGACAGACAGACAGACAGACAGACAGACAGACAGACAGACAGACAGACAGGAGGTAGAGAAACCAGTGATACAGACAGACAGACAGGAGGGAGAGAAACCAGCAATGCAGACAGACAGACAGACAGACAGACAGACAGACAGACATACAGACAGACAGGAGGGAGAGAAACCAGTGATGCAGACAGACAGGAGGGAGAGAAACCAGTGATGCAGACAGACAGACAGGAGGGAGAGAAACCAGTGATGCAGACAGACAGACAGACAGACAGACAGGAGGGAGAGAAACCAGTGATGCAGACAGACAGACAGACAGACAGACAGGAGGGAGAGAAACCAGTGATGCAGACAGACAGACAGGAGGGAGAGAAACCAGTGATGCAGACAGACAGACAGACAGACAGACAGGCAGACAGGAGGGAGAGAAACCAGCAATGCAGACAGACAGGAGGGAGAGAAACCAGCA
>NC_088238.1:6517580-6550080 GCF_036934945.1 Oncorhynchus masou masou | reverse complement strand
CACACACACACACACACACACACACACACACACACACACACACACACACACACACACACACACACACACACACACACACACACACACACACACACACACACACACACACACACACACACAGTCATGACGTTGGCCTGGGGGTAGGTTTATGACAGTCATAAATAGCCCCCCCCCTACTTTTTCCTCTCTCTACCCTACTGATGTGACATTTGAAAATCCCTTGGTTAACATAGAGATTCGGGGAACATCAGAAGGTGGGGGGGAAATGAACTATATTCTGGTAATCCGACCAATTGAACATATGCGGTGGTACTTAATGAATATGATGTCAGTTCGGTTGTCATCTGAGACATTCTCATCAACGATAAGATGACATAAACTCTACAGTGGAAAGTCTACACATCAGAGTTATCGGATTCACATGGAATTGTTGTGCAATTTAAATGTTTGAATATGAAATTATTTGTGATGGGATGAAATGTGATTTTTGCTTCTAAAATGTGAGAATTGGGTTTTCATGAGTGAATTAGGCCTGACTCAGTGGCCCCGCCCACGTGAAGAGACATTGGTTGTAAACTATGAAACACACCCCTTTTCTCCCTCCACTATATACGAAAATGTAACCTCCTGTTCCGAGGATGTGAGGATGACGGTCCATACGTTGTAAAGGACATGTCAACTACAGAACTAAGCCGACCTCAGCGTGAGCTTTGGTTGTGAATGGTATGAACTTTGAACTCTTATTCACGACAGAAGTGAGACATTCTAGCCGTTGAGTTAGCAACAGCAGCTGAAAACGTGGGCTAGGAAAGGACAGACAGAGTATCCCGTCTACCACCCAACAGCAACACTACAACGTATCCCGTTCACCACCAGAGCCACTCTTCAAAGGACTCTGTTGGGCAACACGGCCATCCACCTATTGAAGCGCAACTCAGAGTAAATATTTATTGCATTTTCCTTTTCCAAATGGGTGGTAATTTAGAATGCATAAGATACTGTATTTATGATAGCATGGCTTCTCACTTTGTTCCTCAGTCTTCCTGCTCTTTCACTCAATCCCAACCCCCTTTTCTTTGTGTCATATCTGTTCCGTCCGCTCGGGACGTTTCCTTCATGACGTCATTTGTAATCAAGGTATGATTCATTCTGTTTCTATGTAATTCTGTGTGATTAGTTAGGTATTTAGTTAATAAATAATTAAACCCAATTTTCTATTTCTGATTCAACTTGTTAGCCAGGGTTCGTGACGATAACCAAGAATTTACAACTTTCAGATGAGACTGAAATAAGGTGACGATTAATATTGACTGCTATTGATGTAAAATATTACTAGGTCTTTAAGAGTTTATTCGGAAGATAACAGCTCTATAAATATTATTTCGTGGTGCCTCGACTTTCTAGTTAATTACATTTACATGATTAGCTCAATCAGGTAATGTTAATTACAGAGAAAGGATTTTATAGAATAGCATGTCATATCACTTCATCCGGCATAGCCAAAGACACGACAACACACACACACAAACAAATATACACACACGCAGTTGAGGTCAGCTTATAGATGAATCATAAATTAACGTTGATGAAACTGACTGCTCTTCTATGAGGGACAACTGGTGTTAGCAAATGTGTAATCATGAAGTAAATATTTTAGAAATATATAATAGGCCAGGTATCCTTCCTATGCTGACATACTGTATAGATGGTATCCTTCCTATGCTGATATACTGTATAGATGATATCCTTCCTATGCTGACATACTGTATAGATGGTATCCTTCCTATGCTGACATACTGTATAGATGGTATCCTTCCTATGCTGACATACTGTATAGATGGTATCCTTCCTATGCTGACATACTGTATAGATGGTATCCTTCCTATGCTGACATACTGTATAGATGGTATCCTTCCTATGCTGACATACTGTATAGATGGGGAGGGGAGGTAGGGATGGTGAGACCAGCAGGAGGGGAGGGGAGGTAGGGATGGTGAGACCAGGAGGAGGGGAGGTAGGGATGGTGAGACCAGCAGGAGGGGAGGGGAGGTAGGGATGGTGAGACCAGGAGGAGGGGAGGGGAGGTAAGGATGGTGAGACCAGGAGGAGGGGAGGGGAGGTAAGGATGGTGAGACCAGGAGGAGGGGATGGGAGGTAGGGATGGTGAGACCAGGGGGAGGAAGGTAGGGATGGTGAGACCAGGAGGAGGGGAGGGGAGGTAGGGATGGTGAGACCAGGGGGGGGTAGGTTTGGTGAGACCAGGGGGAGGGGAGGGGAGGTAGGGTTGGTGAGACCAGGAGGAGGGGAGGTAGGGATGGTGAGACCAGGAGGAGGGGAGGTAGGGATGGTGAGACCAGGAGGAGGGGAGGTAGGGATGGTGAGACCAGGAGGAGGGGAGGGGAGGTAAGGATGGTGAGACCAGGAGGAGGGGAGGGGAGGTAAGGATGGTGAGACCAGGAGGAGGGGATGGGAGGTAAGGATGGTGAGACCAGGAGGAGGGGATGGGAGGTAGGGATGGTGAGACCAGGGGGAGGAAGGTAGGGATGGTGAGACCAGGAGGAGGGGAGGGGAGGTAGGGATGGTGAGACCAGGGGGGGGGGGGGGGGGGGTAGGTTTGGTGAGACCAGGGGGAGGGGAGGGGAGGTAGGGTTGGTGAGACCAGGAGGAGGGGAGGTAGGGATGGTGAGACCAGGAGGAGGGGATGGGAGGTAAGGATGGTGAGACCAGGAGGAGGGGAGGGGAGGTAAGGATGGTGAGACTAGGGGGAGGGGAGGGAGGGGAAGGGAGGTAGGTGAGGCGGAGGGAGGGAGGGATGGTGAGACCAGGGGGAGGGGGAGGTAGGGGAAGGGAGGTAGGTGAGGCGGAGGGAGGGAGGGATGGTGAGACCAGGGGGAGGGGAGGTAGGGGAAGGGAGGCAGGGATGGTGAGACCAGGGAGAGGGGAGGGAGGGGAGGAGAGGTAGGGGAGGGGAGGGAGGTAGGTAGGGATGGTGAGACCAGGGGGAGGGGAGGGAGGGAGGGAGGAGGGGAGTGTTGGATAACTGAGGGGGAGAGGAGGAGAGGAAGGGAGTGTTGGATAAATGAGGGAGGAGAGGAAGGGAGTGTTGGAATACTGAGGGAGGAAAGGAAGGGAGTGTTGGATTAATGAGGGAGGAGAGGAGAAGACGGGAGAGTTGGATAAATGAGGGAAGAGAGGAGAGGAAGGGAGAGTTGGATAAATGAGGGAAGAGAGGAGAGGAAGCGAGTGTTGATAACTGAGGGAAGAGAGGATTTTATTTTATTTTATTTTATTTTATTATAGGCCTCTTTTGCACTAATCTTCCAAGAGTCCTTAAACATTAAATCACAATTTATAATACATTCACATTTTCACATTTTCTGTTGCAAACAGACATAATACACTGACATATTAACCAGATTAATACAGTCTAAAGAAATAGATTGATTCCTTCATCTGCCATAGTCCTGTACAACCTTCCAATTTATTATATTTAAATGGTTCTAACGCACTGTTTGCATTTATATATTGAAGGGAGACGAGAGGGGAGAGGAGGAGGAGAGGGGAGGAGAGGGGAGGAGGAGAGGGGAGGAGAGGGGAGAGGAGGAGGGAGGAGAGGAGAGGAGGAGGGAGGAGAGGAGAGGAGGAGGGAGGAGAGGAGAGTGGAGGGGGAGGGGAGGGAGGAGAGGAGAGGAGGGAGGGAGGAGAGGAGAGTGGAGGGGAGGAGGAGAGGGGGGGAGAGGAGGAGGGGAGGGGAGGGGAGGGAGGAGGAGAGGGAGAGGGGAGGGGGAGGGGAGGGGAGGGGAGAGGAGAGAGGGGAGGGGGAGGAGAGGAACCTTAAAGAAAGGACTGTGGTGTGCAGAATAGGGGAGCAACTAGACTGTGTGACTCTGACCCACAGCAGTATATATCTATACTATATACTATCCACACAGAGTACAGTAGGTGAGACCCACAGCAGTATATCTCTATACTATCCACACAGAGTACAGTAGGTGAGACCCACAGCAGTATATATCTATACTATATACTATCCACACAGAGTACAGTAGGTGAGACCCACAGCAGTATATCTCTATACTATATACTATCCACACAGTACAGTAGGTGAGACCCACAGCAGTATATATCTATACTATATACTATCCACACAGAGTACAGTAGGTGAGACCCACAGCAGTATATATCTATACTATATACTATCCACACAGAGTACTGCAGCTGAGACCCACAGCAGTATATATCTATACTATATACTATCCACACAGAGTACAGTAGGTGAGACCCACAGCAGTATATCTCTATACTATATACTATCCACACAGTACAGTAGGTGAGACCCACAGCAGTTTATATCTATACTATATACTATCCACACAGAGTACAGTAGGTGAGACCCACAGCAGTATATATCTATACTATATACTATCCACACAGAGTACAGTAGGTGAGACCCACAGCAGTATATATCTATACTATATACTATCCACACAGAGTACAGTAGGTGAGACCCACAGCAGTATATATCTATACTATATACTATCCACACAGAGTACAGTAGGTGAGACCCACAGCAGTATATATCTATACTATATACTATCCACACAGAGTACAGTAGGTGAGACCCACAGCAGTATATATCTATACTATATACTATCCTCACAGAGTACAGTAGGTGAGACCCACAGCAGTATATATCTATACTATCCACACAGAGTACAGTAGGTGAGACCCACAGCAGTATATATCTATACTATATACTATCCACACAGAGTACAGTAGGTGAGACCCACAGCAGTATATATCTATACTATATACTATCCACACAGAGTACAGTAGGTGAGACCCACAGCAGTATATCTCTATACTATATACTATCCACACAGAGTACAGTAGGTGAGACCTACAGCAGTATATATATATACTATATACTATCCACACAGAGTACAGTAGGTGAGACCCACAGCAGTATATATCTATACTATATACTATCCACACAGAGTACTGTAGGTGAGACCCACAGCAGTATATCTCCATTGACAGATAGGACGTTGACATGGTGTAATTGATACCCATAGTGCCTACATTAGACTGCTGGTTAGAGGTGGGCTGTGGCTGTGTCTCAGCAGGAAGGGTGTCCGTTGTGTTTTCTAGGTGGTGGGGGAGACATTGATGTGAGGGGACAGTCTTTTAGGAGGAACAAACACAGGTCACATAGACACACAGTCTGACGGATGGGGTTTTCAGAGAGAGCGAGAGAGAGAGAGAGAGAGAGAGAGAGAGAGAGACACAGAGAGAGAGAGAGAGAGAGAGAGAGAGAGAGAGAGAGAGAGAGAGAGAGAGAGAGTTAGATTGAGAGAATGAACTGGGGTTTTCAGAGAGAGAGAGAGAGAGAGAGAGAGAATGAACTGGGGTTTTCAGAGAGAGAGAGAGAGAGAGATGAACTGGGGTTTTCAGAGAGAGAGAGAGAGAGAGAGAATGAACTGGGGTTTTCAGAGAGAGAGAGAGAGAGAGAGAGAGAGAGAGATGAACTGGGGTTTTCAGAGAGAGAGTTAGAGAGAGAATGAACTGGGGTTTTCAGAGAGAGAGAGAGAATGAACTGGGGTTTTCAGAGAGAGAGAGAGAGAGAGAGAGGTGACGCTCTAGTGACATGGGGAGGAGGGAGGAGGGAGAGAGAGGTGACGCTCTAGTGACATGGGGAGGAGGGAGGAGGGAGAGAGAGAGGTGACGCTCTAGTGACATGGGGAGGAGGGAGGAGGGACAGAGAGGTGACGCTCTAGTGACATGGGGAGGAGGGAGGAGGGAGAGAGAGAGGTGACGCTCTAGTGACATGGGGAGGAGGGAGGAGGGAGAGAGAGAGGTGACGCTCTAGTGACATGGGGAGGAGGGAGGAGGGAGAGAGAGAGGTGACGCTCTAGTGACATGGGGAGGAGGGAGGAGGGAGAGAGAGGTGACGCTCTAGTGACATGGGGAGGAGGGAGGAGGGAGAGAGAGGTGACGCTCTAGTGACATGGGGAGGAGGGAGGAGGGAGAGAGAGAGGTGACGCTCTAGTGACATGGGGAGGAGGGAGGAGGGAGAGAGAGGTGACGCTCTAGTGACATGGGGAGGAGGGAGGAGGGAGAGAGAGGTGGCGCTCTAGTGACATGGGGAGGAGGGAGGAGGGAGAGAGAGAGGTGACGCTCTAGTGACATGGGGAGGAGGGAGGAGGGAGAGAGAGGTGACGCTCTAGTGACATGGGGAGGAGGGAGGAGGGAGAGAGAGGTGACGCTCTAGTGACATGGGGAGGAGGGAGGAGGGAGAGAGAGAGGTGACGCTCTAGTGACATGGGGAGGAGGGAGGAGGGAGAGAGAGGGTGACGCTCTAGTGACATGGGGAGGAGGGAGGAGGGAGAGAGAGGTGGCGCTCTAGTGACATGGGGAGGAGGGAGGAGGGAGAGAGAGGTGACGCTCTAGTGACATGGGGAGGAGGGAGGAGGGAGAGAGAGAGGTGACGCTCTAGTGACATGGGGAGGAGGGAGGAGGGAGAGAGAGGTGACGCTCTAGTGACATGGGGAGGAGGGAGGAGGGAGAGAGAGAGTGACGCTCTAGTGACATGGGGAGGAGGGAGGAGGGAGAGAGAGGTGACGCTCTAGTGACATGGGGAGGAGGGAGGAGGGAGAGAGAGGTGAAGCTCTAGTGACATGGGGAGGAGGGAGGAGGGAGAGAGAGAGGTGACGCTCTAGTGACATGGGGAGGAGGGAGGAGGGAGAGAGAGGTGACGCTCTAGTGACATGGGGAGGAGGGAGGAGGGAGAGAGAGGTGGCGCTCTAGTGACATGGGGAGGAGGGAGGAGGGAGAGAGAGGTGACGCTCTAGTGACATGGGGAGGAGGGAGGAGGGAGAGAGAGAGGTGACGCTCTAGTGACATGGGGAGGAGGGAGGAGGGAGAGAGAGAGGTGACGCTCTAGTGACATGGGGAGGAGGGAGGAGGGAGAGAGAGGTGACGCTCTAGTGACATGGGGAGGAGGGAGGAGGGAGAGAGAGGTGACGCTCTAGTGACATGGGGAGGAGGGAGGAGGGAGAGAGAGAGGTGACGCTCTAGTGACATGGGGAGGAGGGAGGAGGGAGAGAGAGGTGACACTCTAGTGACATGGGGAGGAGGGAGGAGGGAGAGAGAGGTGGCGCTCTAGTGACATGGGGAGGAGGGAGGAGGGAGAGAGAGAGGTGACGCTCTAGTGACATGGGGAGGAGGGAGGAGGGAGAGAGAGGTGACGCTCTAGTGACATGGGGAGGAGGGAGGAGGGAGAGAGAGGTGACGCTCTAGTGACATGGGGAGGAGGGAGGAGGGAGAGAGAGGTGACGCTCTAGTGACATGGGGAGGAGGGAGGAGGGAGAGAGAGTTGACGCTCTAGTGACATGGGGAGGAGGGAGGAGGGAGAGAGAGGTGGCGCTCTAGTGACATGGGGAGGAGGGAGGAGGAAGAGAGAGGTGACGCTCTAGTGACATGGGGAGGAGGGAGGGAGAGAGAGGTGACGCTCTAGTGACATGGGGAGGAGGGAGGAGGGAGAGAGAGGTGACGCTCTAGTGACATGGGGAGGAGGGGGAGGGAGAGAGAGGTGGCGCTCTAGTGACATGGGGAGGAGGGAGGAGGGAGAGAGAGGTGACGCTCTAGTGACATGGGGAGGAGGGGCGAGGAGGGAGAGAGAGGTGACGCTCTAGTGACATGGGGAGGAGGGGCGAGGAGGGAGAGAGAGGTGACGCTCTAGTGACATGGGGAGGAGGGAGGAGGGAGAGAGGTGACGCTCTAGTGACATGGGGAGGAGGGGCGAGGAGGGAGAGAGGGTGACGCTCTAGTGACATGGGGAGGAGGGAGGGAGAGGGATGACGCTCTAGTGATATGGGAAGGAGGGAGGAGGGAGAGAGAGGTGACGCTCTAGTGACATGGGGAGGAGGGAGAGAGATGACGCTCTAGTGACATGGGGAGGAGGGAGGAGGGAGAGAGAGGTGACGCTCTAGTGACATGGGGAGGAGGGAGGAGGGAGAGAGAGGTGACGCTCTAGTGACATGGGGAGGAGGGAGGAGGGAGAGAGAGGTGACGCTCTAGTGACATGGGGAGGAGGGAGGAGGGAGAGAGAGGTGACGCTCTAGTGACATGGGGAGGAGGGAGGAGGGAGAGAGAGTGACGCTCTAGTGACATGGGGAGGAGGGAGGAGGGAGAGAGAGGTGACGCTCTAGTGACATGGGGAGGAGGGAGGAGGGAGAGAGAGGTGACGCTCTAGTGACATGGGGAGGAGGGAGGAGGGAGAGAGAGGTGACGCTCTAGTGACACGGGGAGGAGGGAGAGAGATGACGCTCTAGTGACATGGGGAGGATGGAGGATTTGGGGTCGTGGGGGGGGGGGGGGGGGGGGACACGACAAAAAAGTTGGACCTGTTCCGAACGGACCCAAGGACAACGTGACCCGTTCCGTATAGACCTGGTTGGATCCAGACCCGGTCTGATCTGAGTGAGGGGAGCAGCAGAAAAGTCATTTTTTAAAAGATACTTTAGTAACCAGAGCTGATAAAGCAATGGAGGGAGGAGGGAGGAGGGAGAGAGAGAGGTGACGCTCTAGTGACATGGGGAGGAGGGAGGAGGGAGAGAGAGAGGTGACGCTCTAGTGACATGGGGAGGAGGGAGGAGGGAGCGAGAGGTGACGCTCTAGTGACATGGGGAGGAGGGAGGAGGGAGAGAGAGGTGGCGCTCTAGTGACATGGGGAGGAGGGAGGAGGGAGAGAGAGGTGACGCTCTAGTGACATGGGGAGGAGGGGGAGGGAGGGAGAGAGGTGACGCTCTAGTGACATGTGGAGGAGGGAGAGAGATGACGCTCTAGTGACATGGGGAGGAGGGAGGAGGAAGAGAGAGGTGATTCTCTAGTGACATGGGGAGGAGGGAGGAGGGAGAGAGAGGTGACGCTCTAGTGACATGGGGAGGAGGGAGGAGGGAGAGAGAGGTGACGCTCTAGTGACATGGGGAGGAGGGGCGAGGAGGGAGAGAGAGGTGACGCTCTTGTGACATGGGGAGGAGGGAGGGAGAGGGATGACGCTCTAGGGATATGGGAAGGAGGGAGGGAGAGAGGTGACGCTCTAGTGACATGGGGAGGAGGGCGAGGGAGTGAGAGAGGTGACGCTCTAGTGACATGGGGAGGAGGGAGGAGGAAGGGAGAGAGGTGACGCTCTAGTGACATGGGGAGGAGGGAGGAGGAAGGGAGAGAGGTGACGCTCTAGTGACATGGGGAGGAGGGAGGAGGGAGCAGGGAGGAGGGAGGGAGGGAGATGACGCTCTAGTGAGATGGGGAGGAGGGAGCAGGGAGGAGGGAGGGAGGGAGATGACGCTCTAGTGACATGGGGAGGAGGGAGAGAGGGAGGAGGAAGGGAGAGAGGTGCTGCTCTAGTGAGTGACATGGGGAGCAAGGAGGAGGGAGCAGGGAGGAGGGAGGTGGGGCAAGGAGGACGGAGCAGGGAGGAGGGAGGGAGAGATGAGACGAGAGACAGCAACCAACCAAGCTGATTTAGTAGACTAATAGCTGCCATGGCTATTAGTCTACTAAATCAGTTAGCTACTAGCTAGGCTAATTGAGGCTTCATCAAACCTGGAGAACGTTAGCTAGCTAGGCTAATTGAGGCTGCATCAAATCTAGAGAACGTTAGCTAGCTAGGCTAATTGAGGCTTCATCAAACCTGGAGAACGTTAGCTAGCTAGGCTAATTGAGGCTTCATCAAACCTGGAGAACATTAGCTAGCTAGGCTAATTGAGACTGCATCAAACCTGGAGAACATTAGCTAGCTAGGCTAATTGAGGCTTCATCAAACCTGGAGAACGTTAGCTAGCTAGGCTAATTGAGGCTTAATCAAACCTGGAGAACGTTAGCTAGCTAGGCTAATTGAGGCTGCAGTGCCTGAGCTTTCTCATCCTACAGTTACAAATAACAACTCCATTCAGATTATTAAGTAGCAGCCTGCCTGTTTACTCTTGGTCGTTGTAGCCTATCTATTAGCCTATCTACTATAAATATCAGATCCCATATGTATCCACTATAAATATCAGATCCCAGATGTATCCACTATAAATATCAGATCCCATATGTATCCCACTATAAATATCAGATCCCAGATGTATCCAACTATAAATATCAGATCCCAGATGTATCCACTATAAATATCAGATCCCAGATGTATCCCACTATAAATATCAGATCCCATATGTATCCCACTATAAATATCAGATCCCATATGTATCCTACTATAAATATCAGATCCCAGATGTATCCCACTATAAATATCAGATCCCATATGTATCTACTATAAATATCAGATCCCAGATGTATCCTACTATAAATATCAGATCCCAGATGTATCTACTATAAATATCAGATCCCAGATGTATCCCACTATAAATATCAGATCCCAGATGTATCCTACTATAAATATCAGATCCCATATGTATCCCACTATAAATATCAGATCCCAGATGTATCCCACTATAAATATCAGATCCCATATGTATCCACTATAAATATCAGATCCCATATGTATCCACTATAAATATCAGATCCCATATGTATCCACTATAAATATCAGACCCCAGATGTATCCCACTATAAATATCAGACCCCAGATGTAGCCCACTATAAATATCAGATCCCAGATGTATCCCACTATAAATATCAGATCCCATATGTATCCACTATAAATATCAGATCCCAGATGTATCCAACTATAAATATCAGATCCCATATGTATCCCACTATAAATATCAGATCCCATATGTATCCACTATAAATATCAGATCCCATATGTATCCACTATAAATATCAGATCCCAGATGTATCCACTATAAATATCAGATCCCAGATGTATCCAACTATAAATATCAGATCCCAGATGTATCCCACTATAAATATCAGATCCCAGATGTATCCCACTATAAATATCAGATCCCATATGTATCCACTATAAATATCAGATCCCAGATGTATCCACTATAAATATCAGATCCCATATGTATCCACTATAAATATCAGATCCAATATGTAGCCCACTATAAATATCAGATCCCATATGTAGCCCAGAATTGAGCTATCCTGTTAGCGACTCGCTAAGACGATACAGTGAGAGTCCATGGAGAATTGAGCTACCCTGTTAGCGACTCACAAAGACGATACAGTGAGAGTCCATGGAGAATTGAGCTACCCTGTTAGCGACTTTCTAAGATGATACAGTGAGAGTCCATGGAGAATTGAGCTACCCTGTTAGCGACTCGCTAAGACGATACAGTGAGAGTCCATGGAGAATTGAGCTACCCTGTTAGCGACTCGCTAAAACGATACAGTGAGAGTCCATGGAGAATTGAGCTACCCTGTTAGCGACTCGCTAAGACGATACAGTGAGAGTCCATGGAGAATTGAGCTACCCTGTTAGCAACTCGCTAAGACGATACAGTGAGAGTCCATGGAGAATTGAGCTACCCTGTTAGCGACTCGCTAAGATGATACAGTGAGAGTCCATGGAGAATTGAGCTACCCTGTTAGCGACTCACAAAGACGATACAGTGAGAGTCCATGGAGAATTGAGCTACCCTGTTAGCGACTCGCTAAGATGATACAGTGAGAGTCCATGGAGAATTGAGCTACCCTGTTAGCGACTCGCTAAGATGATACAGTGAGAGTCCATGGAGAATTGAGCTACCCTGTTAGCGACTCGCTAAGATGATACAGTGAGAGTCCATGGAGAATTGAGCTACCCTGTTAGCGACTCGCTAAGACGATACAGTGAGAGTCCATAGAGAATTGAGCTACCCTGTTAGCGACTCGCTAAGACAAGTACAGTGAGAGTCTATGGAGAATTGAGCTAGTCCGTTAGCGTTGTAGCCACATTAGCAGTGGTAGCTGGGGATGATGACGAGCTGGTGAACACATTAGTCCTGCCAGCTCAGTGAGCCCCAGTTGCTCTGTGTGTGTGTGTGTGTGTGTGTGTGTGTGTGTGTGTGTGTGTGTGTGTGTGCGTGCGCGTGCGTGTGTGCGTGTGTGTGTGTGTGTGTGTGCTCGCGCCATGACTCTGTCCCCATTGCTCCATCGCTGCAGGGCTCAGTGTCTCCAGAGTAAAGCAACGAGCTGCACACATTCAGAGTAGCTTGTTCCTATACATCACGCCATGGCTGAGGATGGGCCTCCTCCACCTCAGGCTTTGGGTTCATTGAGATGACTGTGTAATGGTACAAGAGGCCATTAATGAGCTGTATCCTCCTGCTCCACATGCAGCTGTTGTTGATTCATAATGCTGGACATCAGAGAGAGTGACTGTCTGGACAGGCTAAGTCTGGACTGGATACAAGCTGTGTTTCTGTGATGCTGGGCTGGATACAGGCTGTGTTTCTGTGGGGCTGGATACAGGCTGTGTTTCTGTGGGGCTGGATACAGGCTGTGTTTCTGTGGGACTGGATACAGGCTGTGTTTCTGTGGGACTGGATACAGGCTGTGTTTCTGTGGGGCTGGATACAGGCTGTGTTTCTGTGGGACTGGATACAGGCTGTGTTTCTGTGGGGCTGGATACAGGCTGTGTTTCTGTGGGACTGGATACAGGCTGTGTTTCTGTGATGCTGGGCTGGATACAGGCTGTGTTTCTGTGGGACTGGATACAGGCTGTGTTTCTGTGATGCTGGGCTGGATACAGGCTGTGTTTCTGTGGGGCTGGATACATTCTGTGTTTCTGTGGGGCTGGATACAGGCTGTGTTTCTGTGGGACTGGATACAGGCTGTGTTTCTGTGGGACTGGATACAGGCTGTGTTTCTGTGATGTTGGACTGGATACAGGCTGTGTTTCTGTGTGGCTGGGCTGGATACAGGCTGTGTTTCTGTGATGTGGGACTGGAAACAGGCTGTGTTTCTGTGGGGCTGGGCTGGATACAGGCTGTGTTTCTGTGTGGCTGGGCTGGATACAGGCTGTGTTTCTGTGTGGCTGGGCTGGATACAGGCTGTGTTTCTGTGGGGCTGGGCTGGATACAGGCTGTGTTTCTGTGTGGCTGGGCTGGATACAGGCTGTGTTTCTGTGTGGCTGGATACAGGCTGTGTTTCTGTGGGGCTGGATACAGGCTGTGTTTCTGTGTGGCTGGATACAGGCTGTGTTTCTGTGGGACTGGATACAGGCTGTGTTTCTGTGTGGCTGGATACAGGCTGTGTTTCTGTGTGGCTGGATACAGGCTGTGTTTCTGTGGGGCTGGATACAGGCTGTGTTTCTGTGTGGCTGGATACAGGCTGTGTTTCTGTGATGCTGGGCTGGATACAGGCTGTGTTTCTGTGGGGCTGGATACAGGCTGTGTTTCTGTGTGGCTGGGCTGGATACAGGCTGTGTTTCTGTGTGGCTGGATACAGGCTGTGTTTCTGTGGGGCTGGATACAGGCTGTGTTTCTGTGTGGCTGGATACAGGCTGTGTTTCTGTGATGTAGGACTGGATACAGGCTGTGTTTCTGTGATGCTGGGCTGGATACAGGCTGTGTTTCTGTGTGGCTGGGCTGGATACAGGCTGTGTTTCTGTGGGACTGGATACAGGCTGTGTTTCTGTGATGTAGGACTGGATACAGGCTGTGTTTCTGTGGGGCTGGATACAGGCTGTGTTTCTGTGGGGCTGGATACAGGCTGTGTTTCTGTGGGGCTGGATACAGGCTGTGTTTCTGTGGGGCTGGATACAGGCTGTGTTTCTGTGATGTAGGACTGGATACAGGCTGTGTTTCTGTGGGGCTGGATACAGGCTGTGTTTCTGTGGGGCTGGATACAGGCTGTGTTTCTGTGGGGCTGGATACAGGCTGTGTTTCTGTGGGGCTGGATACAGGCTGTGTTTCTGTGGGGCTGGGCTGGATACAGGCTGTGTTTCTGTGATGCTGGGCTGGATACAGGCTGTGTTTCTGTGGGACTGGATACAGGCTGTGTTTCTGTGGGGCTGGATACAGGCTGTGTTTCTGTGGGGCTGGATACAGGCTGTGTTTCTGTGGGGCTGGATACAGGCTGTGTTTCTGTGGGGCTGGATACAGGCTGTGTTTCTGTGATGTAGGACTGGATACAGGCTGTGTTTCTGTGGGGCTGGATACAGGCTGTGTTTCTGTGGGGCTGGATACAGGCTGTGTTTCTGTGGGAGTGGATGCAGGCTGTGTTTCTGTGATGTGGGACTGGATACAGGCTGTGTTTCTGTGATGTTGGACTGGATACAGGCTGTGTTTCTGTGATGTGGGACTGGATACAGGCTGTGTTTCTGTGATGCTGGGCTGGATACAGGCTGTGTTTCTGTGGGGCTGGATACAGGCTGTGTTTCTGTGGGGCTGGATACAGGCTGTGTTTCTGTGGGGCTGGGCTGGATACAGGCTGTGTTTCTGTGATGCTGGGCTGGATACAGGCTGTGTTTCTGTGGGACTGGATACAGGCTGTGTTTCTGTGGGGCTGGATACAGGCTGTGTTTCTGTGATGTGGGACTGGATACAGGCTGTGTTTCTGTGGGACTGGATACAGGCTGTGTTTCTGTGATGTGGGACTGGATACAGGCTGTGTTTCTGTGGGACTGGATACAGGCTGTGTTTCTGTGATGTAGGACTGGATACAGGCTGTGTTTCTGTGATGTGGGGCTGGATACAGGCTGTGTTTCTGTGGGACTGGATACAGGCTGTGTTTCTGTGGGACTGGATACAGGCTGTGTTTCTGTGGGGCTGGATACAGGCTGTGTTTCTGTGGGGCTGGATACAGGCTGTGTTTCTGTGGGGCTGGATACAGGCTGTGTTTCTGTGGGACTGGATACAGGCTGTGTTTCTGTGATGCTGGATACAGGCTGTGTTTCTGTGATGCTGGGCTGGATACAGGCTGTGTTTCTGTGGGGCTGGATACAGGCTGTGTTTCTGTGATGTTGGACTGGATACAGGCTGTGTTTCTGTGAGACTGGATACAGGCTGTGTTTCTGTGAGGCTGGATACAGGCTGTGTTTCTGTGTGGCTGGATACAGGCTGTGTTTCTGTGTGGCTGGGCTGGATACAGGCTGTGTTTCTGTGGGGCTGGATACAGGCTGTGTTTCTGTGGGACTGGATACAGGCTGTGTTTCTGTGGGGCTGGATACAGGCTGTGTTTCTGTGGGGCTGGATACAGGCTGTGTTTCTGTGGGACTGGATACAGGCTGTGTTTCTGTGAGGCTGGATACAGGCTGTGTTTCTGTGATGTTGGACTGGATACAGGCTGTGTTTCTGTGAGACTGGATACAGGCTGTGTTTCTGTGTGGCTGGATACAGGCTGTGTTTCTGTGTGGCTGGGCTGGATACAGGCTGTGTTTCTGTGATGCTGGGCTGGATACAGGCTGTGTTTCTGTGGGACTGGATACAGGCTGTGTTTCTGTGGGGCTGGATACAGGCTGTGTTTCTGTGGGGCTGGATACAGGCTGTGTTTCTGTGGGACTGGATACAGGCTGTGTTTCTGTGGGGCTGGATACAGGCTGTGTTTCTGTGAGGCTGGATACAGGTTGTGTTTCTGTGATGCTGGGCTGGATACAGGCTGTGTTTCTGTGGGACTGGATACAGGTTGTGTTTCTGTGATGCTGGGCTGGATACAGGCTGTGTTTCTGTGGGGCTGGATACAGGCTGTGTTTCTGTGATGTTGGACTGGATACAGGCTGTGTTTCTGTGGGGCTGGATACAGGCTGTGTTTCTGTGGGGCTGGATACAGGCTGTGTTTCTGTGATGTTGGACTGGATACAGGCTGTGTTTCTGTGGGGCTGGATACAGGCTGTGTTTCTGTGGGGCTGGATACAGGCTGTGTTTCTGTGATGCTGGATACAGGCTGTGTTTCTGTGGGGCTGGATACAGGCTGTGTTTCTGTGGGACTGGATACAGGCTGTGTTTCTGTGGGAATGGATACAGGCTGTGTTTCTGCTTCCTCTCCCTCCCTCCCTCCCTCCCTCCCTCCCTCCCTCCCTCCCTCCCTCCCTCCCTCCCTCCCTCCCTCCCTCCCTCCCTCCCTCCCTCCCTCCCTCCCTCCCTCCCTCCCTCCCTCCCTCTCTCTCTCCTCCCTCCCTCCCTCCCTCCCTCCCTCCCTCCCTCCCTCCCTCCCTCCCTCCCTCCCTCCCTCCCTCCCTCCCTCCCTCCCTCCCTCCATCCATCCATCCATCCATCAATCTCTCTCTCTCCCCTCCCTCTCTATCTCTCTCTTTCCCTCTCTATCCCTCTCTGTCTCTCTCTCTCTCTCTCCCTCTCTCTCTCTCTCTCTCTCTATCCCTCTATATATCTCTCTCTCTCCATCTCCCCCCCTCTACTCATCTTCATCTCTAGGATTATTGAGGCACACACATTTGTGCTGTCTGTAAATATGAATTCATCTGTGTGTGTGTGACTTTCTCTGTGTGTGTCTGTGACTTCCTCTGTGTGTTTGTGTGTTGTGTTTGAAGTGTGTGTACATGTCCGTACTTGTGTGTGTGACTTCCTCTGTGTGTGTGTGTGTGTGTGCCTATGCATGCATTTTCACTGCTTAATGCATTATCTCTCTAGGACACATTTCCCTGCTGCACAGCCTGTCTGTTTGCACTAACTTGTTAAATGGGCGGCGGGGGGGGGGGGCATGAGGAGTTTGTGTTTGAGTGTGTGTGGTGTCTCACAGTAAATACGCCCCTCCACACTGCTTAATGGTCTCTCTCTCTCTCTCTCTCTCTCTCTCTCTCTCTCTCTCTAATTATTTATTAGGAAGTAAACGCTGCTCTGCTCTTGTCTCTCCTCACACATTGATAAACACTAAAACAGAGAACTTGTAAAAGGGCCAAGTGGAAATGAACTGGTGCTCCGTAAATAAAGTCTGTCGGCTTCCCACATGGCTCCCTGTTCTCTATCGTTCACTACGTTACACCACAACCTATAGGCGCTGCTCAGGAAGTAATGCACTACCTAGGGAATAGGGTGCAATTTGGCATGCAGTCAAAAGTGTTGTGTTTTTTCATCTCCCTCGAGTGGGAGTGATGATGCTCTTGTGGATTCCGCTGGTACCTCTGACTCCCGTCAGGCTGTTTCTACTGGTACCTCTGACCCCCCTCTGACTCCCCTCTGACTCCCGTCAGGCTGTTTGTACTGGTACCTCTGACTCCCCTCTGACTCCCCTCTGACTCCCATCAGGCTGTTTGTACTGGTACCTCTGACTCCCCTCAGGCTGTTTCTACTGGTACCTCTGACTCCCATCAGGCTGTTTCTACTGGTACCTCTGACTCCCATCAGGCTGTTTCTACTGGTACCTCTGACTCCCATCAGGCTGTTTCTACTGGTACCTCTGACTCCCATCAGGCTGTTTCTACTGGTACCTCTGACTCCCATCAGGCTGTTTCTACTGGTACCTCTGACTCCCCTCTGACTCCCATCAGGCTGTTTCTACTGGTACCTCTGACTCCCGTCAGGCTGTTTCTACTGGTACCTCTGACTCCCATCAGGCTGTTTCTACTGGTACCTCTGACTCCCCTCTGACTCCCATCAGGCTGTTTCTACTGGTACCTCTGACTCCCATCAGGCTGTTTCTACTGGTACCTCTGACTCCCATCAGGCTGTTTCTACTGGTACCTCTGACTCCCCTCTGACTCCCGTCAGGCTGTTTCTACTGGTACCTCTGACTCCCATCAGGCTGTTTCTACTGGTACCTCTGACTCCCCTCTGACTCCCGTCAGGCTGTTTCTACTGGTACCTCTGACTCCCATCAGGCTGTTTCTACTGGTACCTCTGACTCCCCTCTGACTCCCGTCAGGCTGTTTCTACTGGTACCTCTGACTCCCATCAGGCTGTTTCTACTGGTACCTCTGACTCCCCTCTGACTCCCATCAGGCTGTTTCTACTGGTACCTCTGACTCCCCTCTGACTCCCATCAGGCTGTTTCTACTGGTACCTCTGACTCCCATCAGGCTGTTTCTACTGGTACCTCTGACTCCCGTCAGGCTGTTTCTACTGGTACCTCTGACTCCCGTCAGGCTGTTTCTACTGGTACCTCTGACTCCCCTCTGACTCCCATCAGGCTGTTTCTACTGGTACCTCTGACTCCCCTCTGACTCCCATCAGGCTGTTTCTACTGGTACCTCTGACTCCCATCAGGCTGTTTCTACTGGTACCTCTGACTCCCCTCTGACTCCCATCAGGCTGTTTCTACTGGTACCTCTGACTCCCCTCTGACTCCCATCAGGCTGTTTCTACTGGTACCTCTGACTCCCATCAGGCTGTTTCTACTGGTACCTCTGACTCCCATCAGGCTGTTTCTACTGGTACCTCTGACTCCCATCAGGCTGTTTCTACTGGTACCTCTGACTCCCATCAGGCTGTTTCTACTGGTACCTCTGACTCCCATCAGGCTGTTTCTACTGGTACCTCTGACTCCCATCAGGCTGTTTCTACTGGTACCTCTGACTCCCATCAGGCTGTTTCTACTGGTACCTCTGACTCCCATCAGGCTGTTTCTACTGGTACCTCTGACTCCCATCAGGCTGTTTCTACTGGTACCTCTGACTCCCATCAGGCTGTTTCTACTGGTACCTCTGACTCCCGTCAGGCTGTTTCTACTGGTACCTCTGACTCCCATCAGGCTGTTTCTACTGGTACCTCTGACTCCCGTCAGGCTGTTTCTACTGGTACCTCTGACTCCCATCAGGCTGTTTCTACTGGTACCTCTGACTCCCCTCTGACTCCCATCAGGCTGTTTCTACTGGTACCTCTGACTCCCATCGGGCTGTTTCTACTGGTACCTCTGACTCCCATCAGGCTGTTTCTACTGGTACCTCTGACTCCAATCAGGCTGTTTCTACTGGTACCTCTGACTCCCCTCTGACTCCCATCAGGCTGTTTCTACTGGTACCTCTGACTCCCCTCTGACTCCCGTCAGGCTGTTTCTACTGGTACCTCTGACTCCCATCAGGCTGTTTCTACTGGTACCTCTGACTCCCATCAGGCTGTTTCTACTGGTACCTCTGACTCCCCTCTGACTCCCATCAGGCTGTTTCTACTGGTACCTCTGACTCCCCTCTGACTCCCGTCAGGCTGTTTCTACTGGTACCTCTGACTCCCATCAGGCTGTTTCTACTGGTACCTCTGACTCCCATCAGGCTGTTTCTACTGGTACCTCTGACTCCCCTCTGACTCCCATCAGGCTGTTTCTACTGGTACCTCTGACTCCCATCAGGCTGTTTCTACTGGTACCTCTGACTCCCGTCAGGCTGTTTCTACTGGTACCTCTGACTCCCATCAGGCTGTTTCTACTGGTACCTCTGACTCCCGTCAGGCTGTTTCTACTGGTACCTCTGACTCCCATCAGGCTGTTTCTACTGGTACCTCTGACTCCCCTCTGACTCCCGTCAGGCTGTTTCTACTGGTACCTCTGACTCCCATCAGGCTGTTTCTACTGGTACCTCTGACTCCCATCAGGCTGTTTCTACTGGTACCTCTGACTCCCATCAGGCTGTTTCTACTGGTACCTCTGACTCCCATCAGGCTGTTTCTACTGGTACCTCTGACTCCCATCAGGCTGTTTCTACTGGTATCTCTGACTCCCATCAGGCTGTTTCTACTGGTATCTCTGACTCCCATCAGGCTGTTTCTACTGGTACCTCTGACTCCCCTCTGACTCCCCTCTGACTCCCATCAGGCTGTTTCTACTGGTATCTCTGACTCCCATCAGGCTGTTTCTACTGGTACCTCTGACTCCCCTCTGACTCCCGTCAGGCTGTTTCTACTGGTACCTCTGACTCCCATCAGGCTGTTTCTACTGGTACCTCTGACTCCCATCAGGCTGTTTCTACTGGTACCTCTGACTCCCATCAGGCTGTTTCTACTGGTACCTCTGACTCCCATCAGGCTGTTTCTACTGGTACCTCTGACTCCCATCAGGCTGTTTCTACTGGTACCTCTGACTCCCATCAGGCTGTTTCTACTGGTACCTCTGACTCCCATCAGGCTGTTTCTACTGGTACCTCTGACTCCCATCAGGCTGTTTCTACTGGTACCTCTGACTCCCATCAGGCTGTTTGTACAGTTCCACAATGTGAACCCCAGTGTGAACCCCAGTGTGAACCCCAGTGTGATCCCAGTGTGAACCCAGTGTGAACCCCAGTGTGAACCCCAGTGTGAACCCAGTGTGAACCCAGTGTGATCCCAGTGTGAACCCAGTGTGAACCCCAGTGTGAACCCCAGTGTGAACCCAGTGTGAACCCCAGTGTGAACCCCAGTGTGAACCCAGTGTGAACCCCAGTGTGAACCCCAGTGTGAACCCAGTGTGAACCCCAGTGTGAACCCAGTGTGAACCCCAGTGTGAACCCAATGTGAACCCCAGTGTGAACCCCAGTGTGAACCCAGTGTGAACCCCAGTGTGAACCCAGTGTGAACCCCAGTGTGAACCCAGTGTGAACCCGCTGTTGGTTCAACATCCTGATGTGTGAGGCGAAGAAGAAGAGTTGAAGAGGGGACGAGTCATAGTCTTTTTTTAGTTTGGTGACTTCTGCCTAATCCTGGTTGGTTGGATTAGGATTGGTGTTGAGGTGTTGAGACTCAAAGCCAGGCTATTTCTCTAATCCTGGTTGGTTGGATTAGGATTGGTGTTGAGGTGTTGAGGTGTTGAGACTCAAAGTCAGGCTATTTCTCTAAATCTGGTTGTTTGGATTAGGATTGATGTTGAGGTGTTTAGGTGTTGAGACTCAAAGTCAGGCTATTTCTCTAATACTATTTCTCTAATCCTGGTTGGTTGGATTAGGATTGATGTTGAGGTATTGGATAAGAGCGTCTGCTAAATGACTTAAATGTAAATGTAGGTATTGAGGTGTTGAGACTCAAAGCCAGGCTATTTCTCTAATCCTGGTTGGTTGGATTAGGATTGGTGTTGAGGTGTTGAGACTCAAAGTCAGGCTATTTCTCTAATCCTATTTCTCTAATCCTGGTTGGTTGGATTAGGATTGATGTTGAGGTGTTGAGGTGTTGAGACTCAAAGCCAGGCTATTTATCTAATCCTGGTTGGTTGAATTAGGATTGATGTTGAGGTGTTGAGGTGTTGAGACTCAAAGCCAGGCTATTTTTCTAATACTATTTCTCTAATCCTATTTCTCTAATCATATTTCTCTAATCCTGGTTGGTTGAAATAGGATTGATGTTGAGGTGTTGAGGTGTTGAGTCAAATTCATGGGCTGTATCACAGCGGTCTAAAACACTGCATCTCAGTGCTAGAGACGTCACTACAGACCCAGGTTCGATCTGCTGGCCCAGTGACCATTATTCATATGCTGTGTTGATTCAGTAACTAGCCTGCTGGCCCAGTGATCATCATTCATATGCTGTGTTGATTCAGTAACTAGCCTGCTGGCCCAGTGATCATCAATCATATGCTGTGTTGATTCAGTAACTAGCCTGCTGGCCCAGTGATCATCATTCATATGCTGTGTTGATTCAGTAACTAGCCTGCTGGCCCAGTGATAATTAGTAATATGCTGTGTTGATTCAGTAACTAGCCTGCTGGCCCAGTGATCATTAGTCATATGCTGTGTTGATTCAGTAACTAGCCTGCTGGCCCAGTGATCATTAGTCATATGCTGTGTTGATTCAGTAACTAGCCTGCTGGCCCAGTGATCATCATTCATATGCTGTGTCTTCCAGACCAGATGGGGTGATGTGTGCAAGGCATTTGAGTCATTTGGACTGTGATGGAAGTCTGTGTGTGTTTGTGTGTGTGTGTGCAAGCCCTATTCCCTATATAGTGCACTACCATTGACTACAACATAATAGCAGGGATGCACCCTATTCCCTATATAGTGCACTACCATTGACCACAACAGAATAGCAGGGATGCACCCTATTCCCTATATAGTGCACTACCATTGACTACAACAGAATAGCAGGGATGCACCCTATTCCCTATGTAGTGCACTACCATTGACCACAACATAATAGCAGGGATGCACCCTATTCCCTATATAGTGCACTACCATTGACTACAACAGAATAGCAGGGATGCACCCTATTCCCTATGTAGTGCACTACCATTGACCACAACAGAATAGCAGGGATGCACCCTATTCACTATGGAGTGCACTACCATTGACCACAACAGAATAGCAGGGATGCACCCTATTCCCTATGGAGTGCACTACCATTGACCACAACAGAATAGCAGGGATGCATCCCTATTCCCTATGTAGTGCACTACCATTGACCACAACAGAATAGCAGGGATGCACCCTATTCCCTATGTAGTGCACTACCATTGACCACAACATAATAGCAGGGATGCACCCTATTCCCTATATAGTGCACTACCATTGACTACAACATAATAGCAGGGATGCACCCTATTCCCTATGTAGTGCACTACCATTGACCACAACAGAATAGCAGGGATGCATCCTTATTCCCTATGTAGTGCACTACCATTGACCACAACAGAATAGCAGGGATGCACCCTATTCCCTATGTAGTGCACTACCATTGACCACAACAGAATAGCAGGGATGCACCCTATTCCCTATGTGGTGCACTACCATTGACCACAACAGAATAGCAGGGATGCAGCCTATTCCCTATGAAGTGCACTACCATTGACCACAACAGAATAGCAGGGATGCACCCTATTCCCTATGTAGTGCACTACTATTGACCACAACAGAATAGCAGGGATGCACCCTATTCCCTATGTGGTGCACTACCATTGACCACAACAGAATAGCAGGGATGCACCCTATTCCCTATGTAGTGCACTACCATTGACCACAACAGAATAGCAGGGATGCATCCCTATTCCCTATGTAGTGCACTACCATTGACCACAACAGAATAGCAGGGATGCACCCTATTCCCTATATAGAGACAAGACAGTAATTCTATGAATGCGTAGAGATAAGCCGATATTGTGTAAACGATGGTATTGTTGATGACAGGAAGTGACATAGAACACTGCCGCCTCAAGCCGTTGGATGAAACAGGCTATTCATGTAGAAACAGCAGAAACGCTGATTAGACAGGGGCCTGCGTTCCCAAATGACACCCTATACCATATGTAAAGTAGTGCACTATGTAGGGAATAGGGTACTAAATTGTGTAGCAGTAAGCACTCTTCTCTTTTCTCACACTAATATTTACCTGATGGGAATTAGAAAATGTAATTTTTCTGCTTACTCTAGCGTGCTGAAACACGAAACTAAAGATGTCAGAAACCTGTCTCAGGTCTACTGTTAAAGGGGTAATAATAATAATAATATATCCCATTTAGCAGACGCTTTTGTCCAAAGCGACTTGGGGGGATTGGCAATGAAGCCCTTTATCTACACTATATATATATATATATATATATAAATATATACATACATATATATATATATACAAAGTATGTCGTTACCCCCTTCAAATGAGTGGATTCGGCTATTTCAGCCACACCCTTTCCTGACAGGTGTATAAAATCTAGCACACCGCCATGCAATCTCCATAGACAAACATTGACAGTAGAATGTCCTTACGGAACAGCTCAGTGACTTTTCAACGTGGCACTGTGATAGGATGACACCTTTCCAACGATTCACATGTCTTCCCTGCTCGAGCTGCCACGGTCAACTGTAAGCGCTGTTATTGTGAAATGGAAACGTCGAGGAGCAACAACGGCTCAGGCGTGAAGTGGTAGGCCACACAAGCTCACAGA
Source organism: Oncorhynchus masou masou (assembly GCF_036934945.1). Taxonomy (NCBI): domain Eukaryota; kingdom Metazoa; phylum Chordata; class Actinopteri; order Salmoniformes; family Salmonidae; genus Oncorhynchus; species Oncorhynchus masou. The sequence goes on along the minus strand of NC_088238.1, from coordinate 6,526,419 downwards.
ACGGGACCGCCGAGTGCTGAAGTGCGTAGAGGGTAAGAATCGCCTGTCCTGGGATACAACACTCACTACTGTGTTCCCAAACTCCCTCTGGAAGCAACGCCGGCACATCAACTGTTCGTGAAATGGGTTTCCATGGCCGAGCAGCCGCACACAAGCCTAACATCACCGTGCTCAATGCCAAGCGTTGGCTGGAGTGGTGTAAAGCTGGCTGCCATTGGACTCTGGAGCAGTGGAAACGTGTTCTCTGGAGTGATGAATCACGCTTCACCATGTGGTAGTCTGAAGAACTTAACTTACCTGCACAGAGCCCTGACCTCAACCTCAACCCCATCGAACACCTTTAGGATGAATTAGAACACTGACTGCGAGCCAGGCCTAACCGCCCAACATCAGAGCCCTGACCTCAACCCCATCGAACACCTTTAGGGTGAATTAGAACACTGACAGCGAGCCAGGCCTAACCGCCCAACATCAGAGCCCTGACCTCAACCCCATCGAACACCTTTAGGATGTTCATCCTAAAGACCTCACTAATGCTCGAGGCTGAATGGAAGCAAGTCCCCGCAACAATGTTCCAACATCGAGTGGAAAGCCTTCCCAGAAGAGTGGAGGCTGTTATAGCAGCAATGTTCCAACATCTAGTGGAAAGCCTTCCCAGAAGAGTGGAGGCTGTTATAGCAGCAATGTTCCAACATCTAGTGGAAAGCCTTCCCAGAGGAGTGGAGGCTGTTATAGCAGCAATGTTCCTACATCTAGTGGAAAGCCTTCCCAGAAGAGTGGAGGCTGTTATAGCAGCAATGTTCCAACATCTAGTGGAAAGCCTTCCCAGAGGAGTGGAGGCTGTTATAGCAGCAATGTTCCTACATCTAGTGGAAAGCCTTCCCAGAAGAGTGGAGGCTGTTATAGCAGCAATGTTCCAACATCTAGTGGAAAGCCTTCCCAGAAGAGTGGAGGCTGTTATAGCAGCATTGTTCCAACATCTAGTGGGAAGCCTTCCCAGAAGAGTGGAGGCTGTTATAGCAGCAATGTTCCTACATCTAGTGGAAAGCCTTCCCAGAAGAGTGGAGGCTGTTGTAGCAGCAATGTTCCAACATCTAGTGGAAAGCCTTCCCAGAAGAGTGGAGGCTGTTATAGCAGCAATGTTCCAACATCTAGTGGAAAGCCTTCCCAGAGGAGTGGAGGCTGTTATAGCAGCAAAGGGGAAACCAACTCCATATTAATGCCCCTGATTTTGGAATGAGATGTTCGATGAGAAGATGCCCACATACCTCTGGTTTTGTAGTGTACTGCCTCAGAGTGAAGGTGAAAGGTTGACTGTACCCTCATAAGAACAGAACAGCGTTTGTAAAGCATTAGTTAAATTATCTGGTCTTGTCCTCCTCAGAGGCCTTTGAAGCTAATAGGAGCCGTCAGCAGCTGCAGGGGATACCTACAATATATGCTTCCATTCCTCTGTCTCTCTCTCTCTCTCTCTCTCTCTCTCTCTCTCTCTCTCTCTCTCTCTCTCTCTCTGCCTCTCTCACTCTGTCTCTCTGTCTCTCTCTCTCTCTCTCTCTCTCTCTCTCTCTCTCTCTGTCTGTCTCTCTCTGTCTCTGTCTCTGTCTCTCTCTCTGTCTCTCTCTCTCTCTCTCTCTCTCTCTCTCTCTCTCCCTCTCTCTGTCCCTCTCTCTGTCTCTCTCTCTCTCTCTCTCTCTCTGTCTCTCTCTCTCCCTCTCTCTCTCCCTCTCTCTCTCTCTCTCTCTCTCTCTGTCTCTCATAGACTATCAGAATATACGGTTGTATTTCTTCTCTCCATCAGTTTGGTAAGCTACTAGCCCTGTTTTTAAGAAGTGTTCCCTTGTGTTCTGACTGAGGAGGAATGTGGAGGCTGAATGGTGTATGATAGTGTATATTTGACCAACCCCCCACCAGCAGCCATCTTGTACAGTAATATTGGTATTAGAAGGAGAAGGAGTGTCCTAACAGAGTTTCCTAACAGAGTGTCCTAACAGAGTTTCCTAACAAAGTGTCCTAACAGAGTGTCCTAACAGAGTGTCCTAACAGAGTGTCCTAACAGAGTGTCCTAACAGAGTGTCCTAACAGAGTGTCCTAACAGAGTGTACTAACAGAGTGTCCTAACAGAGTGTACTAACAGAGTGTACTAACAGAGTGTCCTAACAGACTGTCCTAACAGAGTGTCCTAACAGAGTGTCCTAACAGAGTGTCCTAACAGAGTTTCCTAACAGAGTGTCCTAACAGAGTGTCCTAACAGAGTGTCCTAACAGACTGTCCTAAAAGAGTGTCCTAACAGAGTGTCCTAACAGAGTGTCCTAACAGAGTGTCCTACCAGACTGTCCTAAAAGAGTGTCCTAACAGATTGTCCTAACAGAGTGTCCTAACAGAGTGTCCTAACAGACTGTCCTAACAGACTGGGTTGTTAACTGCTTGCTGGTGGCGGATTTCCATTGAAACGCTTCCATTGACACCATCCTGCTCCCTGCATGACTTGCCAGACACTGACTCTAGCCACTGTGGAGCCTCTCTCTCCTCCGAGACTCACCGTAGAGCCTCTCTCTCCTCCAAGACTCACCGTAGAGCCTCTCTCTCCTCCGAGACTCACTGTATAGCCTCTCTCTCCTCCGAGACTCACCGTAGAGCCTCTCTCTCCTCCGAGACTCACCGTAGAGCCTCTCTCTCCTCCGAGACTCACCGTAGAGCCTCTCTCTCCTCCGAGACTCACTGTATAGCCTCTCTCTCCTCCGAGACTCACTGTATAGCCTCTCTCTCCTCCGAGACTAACCGTAGAGCCTCTTTCTCTCCTCCAAGACTCACCGTCTCTCTCCTCCGAGACTAACCGTAGAGCCTCTTTCTCTCCTCCAAGACTCACCCTCTCTCTCCTCCAAGACTCACTGTCTCTCTCCTCCGAGACCCACCTTAGAGCCTCTCTCTCCTCCAAAACTCACTTTCGAGCCTCTCTCTCCTTCAAGACTCACCGTCTCTCTCCTCCAAGACTCACCGTAGAGCCTTTCTCTCCTCCAAGAGTCCCCATAGAACTCTTTTAGTTCCAGGTCGAACCCTTTTGGTTCCAGATAGAACTCTTTTGGTTCCAGGTTGAACTCTTTTGGTTCCAGATAGAACCCTTTTGGTTCCAGATAGAACCCGTTTGGTTCCAGATAGAACTCTTTTGGTTCCAGGTCGAACCCTTTTGGTTCCAGATAGAATTCTTTTGGTTCCAGATAGAACTCTTTTGGTTCCAGATAGAACTCTTTTGGTTCCAGGTCAAACCCTTTTGGTTCCAGATAGAACTCTTTTGGTTCCAGATAGAACTCTTTTGGTTCCAGGTCGAACCCTTTTGGTTCCAGTCAAAGAGAAAGAGGAGAGGGAGAGGAGAGAGAGAGGAAAGAGGAGGAGAGGAGAGGAGAGAGAGAGGAAAGAGGAGGAGAGGAGAGGAGAGAGAGAGAGAGGGAAAGAGGAGGAGGAGAGGAGAGGAGAGGGAGAGGAGAGGAAAGAGGAGGAGGAGGAGGAGGAGAGAGGAAAGAGGAGGAGAGGAGAGAGAGAGAGGAAAGAGGAGAGGAGAGGAGAGGAGAGGGAGAGAGAGGAAAGAGGAGGAGGAGGAGAGAGAGGGAGGAGAGGAGAGAGAGGGAGAGGAGAGGAGAGGAAAGAGGAGGAGAGGAGAGGAGAGAGGAGAGGAGTAGAGGAGAGAGAGAGAGAGAGAGAGGAGAGGAGAGGAAAGAGGAGGGGAGGAGAGAGGAGAGGAAAGAGGAGGAGAGGAGAGGAGAGGAAAGAGGAGGAGAGGGAGAGAGAGAGAGGAAAGAGGAGGAGAGGAGAGGAGAGGGGAGAGGAAAGAGGAGGAGAGGAGAGGAAAGAGGAGGAGAGGAGAGGAGAGGAAAGAGGAGGAGAGGAGAGAGAGAGAGGAAAGAGGAGGAGAGGAGAGGAGAGGGGAGAGGAAAGAGGAGGAGAGGAGAGAGGAGAGGAAAGAGGAGGAGAGGAGAGAGGAGAGGAAAGAGGAGGAGAGGAGAGAGAGAGAGAGGAGAGGAAAGAGGAGGCGAGGAGAGGAGAGGAAAGAGGAGGCAAGGAGAGGAGAGGAGAGGAGAGGAAAGAGGAGGAGAGGAGAGAGAGAGGAAAGAGTAGGAGAGGAGAGGAGAGAGGAGAGGAAAGAGGAGGAGAGGAGAGAGGAGAGGAAAGAGGAGGAGAGGAGAGAGAGAGAGTGGAGAGGAGAGGAAAGAGGAGGCTAGGAGAGGAGAGGAAAGGAAAGAGGAGGCAAGGAGAGGAGAGGAGAGGAGAGGAAAGAGGAGGAGAGGAGAGAGGAGGAGAGGAGAGGAGAGAGAGAGTGAGAACATGCTGCAGGGGGCCCCTCTAGTCTATGTGGCACCAGATCAGTAATATTCATTACAAGCTCCAGAAGAAAAAAGGCCACATTGAGAAGTTTCCTCCTCTTCCTCTTCCTCTTTCCTCTTGTTGAGCTGCAGGTGTAGATGAGGGAGCTCTAAATCTATCAGAAACATAAACCTGACACCAGCATGGGAAAGAAACTACTTCTGTCTTTGTGAGATGTTGTTTGTACCTGGGGTCTCTCTCTCTCTCTCTCTCTCTCTCTCTCTCTCTCTGTCTCTCTGTCTCTCTCTCTCTCTCTCTCTCTCCTCTCTGTCTGTCTGTCTGTCTGTCTGTCTGTCTGTCTGTCTGTCTGTCTGTCCGTCCGTCTGTCTCTCTCTCTCTCTCTCTCTCTCTCACCAAATAGTGCTGCATCCCAGTTGAAAGCAGATTTCAACAGCAGTCATCTCACTGGGGCTTTCTCAGGTTGAGGAAGGAGAATGGCAGGATTTCTCACCAGGCCTTCAGGAGAATTTATCTTTCTGACGAGGCTCTGACAGGTTTGTTTTTAGTGTTATAAGTCCCATTTACAGAAGTGTGTGTGTGTGTGTGTGTGTGTGTGTGTGTGTGTGTGTGTGTGTGTGTGTGTTTGTGTGTGTGTGTGTGTGTGTGTGTGTGTGTGTGTGTGTGTGTGTGTGTGTGTGTGTGTGTGTGTGTGTGTGTGTGTGTGTGTGTGTGTGTGTGTGTGTGTGTGTATATGTTTCATTGACAGTAAGATGTATAATCCTGATCTGCCAGGGAGGATCGTTACCTGCTGGTTCTAGCCGTCGTCATAGTGATGCCTCAGAATCTCTTCTGGTGCTTTCTAAAGCCGGGAGACGTTCTTCTGATTGGCTCCCTTCAACATAGCTCAGCGTAGCTCCAACACGGGGCTTCTAGAGGGGCTTCTAGAGGGGCATCTAGAGGGCTTCTAGAGGGGCTTCTAGAGGGGCTTCTAGAGGAGCTTCTAGAGGGCTTCTAGATGGCTTCTAGAGGGGCTTCTAGAGGAACTTATATAGGGCTTCTAGAGGGCTTCTAGATGGCCTTCTAGAGGAGCTTCTAGAGGGGCTTCTAGAAGGGCTTCTAAAGGGGTTTCTAGAGGGGCTTCTAGAGGGCTTCTAGAGGAGCTTCTGGAGGGGCTTCTAGAGGGCTTCAAGAGGGGCTTCTAGAGTGCTTCTGAAGGGCTTCTAGAGGGCTTCAAGAGGGGCTTCTAGAGGGCTTCTAGAGGGGCTTCTAGAGGGCCTCTCGAGGGGTTTCTAGAGGGGCTTCTAGAGAGTCTTCTAGAGGGCTTCTAGAGGGGCTACTAGAGGGCTTCTAGATGGCTTCTAGAGGGGCTTCTAGAGGAGCTTCTAGAGGGCTTCTAGAGGGGCTTCTAGAGGGCTTCTAGAGGGGCTTCTAAAGGGCTTCTAGAGAGCCTCTAGAGGGGTTTCTAGAGGGGCTTCTAGAGTGCTTCTAGAGGAGCTTCTAGAGGGCTTCCATGCTTCCAAACTGCCTTCATAGCGCCCATATTACATGGATTATATTACATTTATTAAGCGATCATGTCGGTCCAAGACGCCAAGCATCGGCATCTAGAAGGCTTCCACGTTTACAGCTCCCAGCTCTCCTCTTCATGGACGGTGTTTCGCCCGTCACTTCTGAGCATATTGCTGTTGTCATTGACAACCACATCCCTTCTTCTATTGACGTTGGTGTGAATGTGATCACCTCATCGTGTCCACAGAGCGGAGGATGTCTGGTCCCGTAAGAAAATCATCTCACAATGCTGTCCACTGTCTCTGTGTATCTAGACCAGTCTGTCTCTACAGTAGCCTGAGGCTGGGATCAGCCAGCTGAGCACAGAGGTCGTGACCTCACACTGCGATGAGATGTTAAGTTCCTGCCGTGGTGTTTCCTCTGCTGGCTGGCCGGGTTCTGTTGGTAAACCATTACTCTGTAGACCTGCAGTATCTCTGTCGACCTGCAGTATCTCTGTCGACCTGCAGTATCTCTGTAGACCTGCAGTATCTCTGTAGACCTGCAGTATCTCTGTAGACTTGCAGTATCTCTGTATCAAGACAGGCAGTCTAGTGACTTCAGCTTGAGGCAGCTATCAGCATCAACACACAGAGGTCATGACCTCTCCCTACTGGTTGGAAGTGTTCCAGTGTTGCTATGAGACCCAGGAGGAGGGATCCATAATCCACCAATGAACCAGGTGTTACCTGAGCCCTCTGACCAACCACAAACCACCTGGCTCTGTGACCCGCCCTCTCCCTCTCCCCCTGACCAACCACAAACCACCTGGCTCTGTGACCCGCCCTGTCCCTCTCCCTCTGACGAACCACAAACCTCCTGGCTCTGTGACCCGCCCTGTCCCTCTCCCTCTGACCAACCACAAACCTCCTGGCTCTGTGACCCGCCCTGTCCCTCTCCCTCTGACCAACCACAAACCTCCTGGCTCTGTCGTCTTTGAGTCGTCGTTGTCAAACCTGTCGGTTTAACATCCCCCAACAATAACCTCAAGGACCCTATCTTTCTCTCTCTGTCTCTGTAGCCTCTATACTGCTGTAGCCTCTATGCTGCTGTAGCCTCTATACTGCTGTAGCCTCTATACTGCTGTAGCCTCTATACCACTGTAGCCTCTATACCACTGTAGCCTCTATACTGCTGTATTCTCTATACTGCTGCAGCCTCTATACTGCTGTAGCCTCTATACCACTGTAGCCTCTATACTGCTGTAGCCTCTATACTGCTGTATCCTCTAGCCTCTATACTGCTGTATCCTCTATACTGCTGTAGCCTCTATACTGCTGTAGCCTCTATACTGCTGCAGCCTCTATACTGCTGTAGCCTCTATACCACTGTAGCCTCTATACTGCTGTAGCCTCTATACTGCTGTAGGCTCTATACCACTGTAGCCTCTATACTGCTGTAGACTCTATACTGCTGTAGCCTCTATAAAGCTGTAGCCTCTATACTGCTGTATCCTCTAGCCTCTATACTACTGTAGGCTATATAATGCTTTAGCCTCTATACTGCTGGTGTATCGAGCCTCTATACGTCTGTAGCCTCTAGTCTCTATACTTCTCTGGCCTCTAGCCTCTATACTGCTGCAGCCTCTATACTGCTGTATCCCCTAGCCTCTATACTGCTGTATCCTCTATACTGCTGTAGTATCTAGCCTCTATACTTCTGTAGCCTCTAGCCTCTATACTTCTCTGGCCTCTAGCCTCTATACTGCTGCAGCCTCTATACTGCTGTATCCTCTAGCCTCTATACTGCTGTATCCTCTATACTGCTGCAGCCTCTATACTACTGTAGCCTCTATACTGCTTCTCTATCCTGTCTCTAAACTGTTTCTAACATGTCTCTATCCTGTCTCTAACTTTTCTTTAGGTACAGGAGGCTGGTAGATAGAAGGACCAGGAGGCTGGTAGATAGGAGGACCAGGAGGCTGGTAGATAGAAGGATCAGGAGGCTGGTAGATAGGAGGACCAGGAGGCTGGTAGATAGAAGGATCAGGAGGCTGGTAGATAGAAGGATCAGGAGGCTGGTAGATAGGAGGAAGGATCATGAGATTGATAGTAGACATGGTTCTCCCTCACTCCTCCTCCTCTCCCACCCCTCCTCCTCCTTCTCCTCTCCTCTCCTCCTTTCCCCTCCTCCTCCTCCTCCTCCTCCTCCTCCTCCTCCACCTCCTCTCCCCCACCTCCCTCCTCCTCCTCCTCTCATCCTCCTCTCCTCCTCTCCCACACCTCCTCTCCTCCTCCTCCTCTCCCCCACCTCCTTTCCTCCTCCTCATCCTCATCCTCCTCCTCCCTCCCCTCCTCCTCCTCCTCCTACCCTCCTCCTCCCCACCTCTTCCTCCTCCTCCTCCTCCTCTCCTTAACCTCCTCCTCTCCCACACCTCCTCCCTCCTCCTCCCCCTCCTCCTCCTCCTCCCTCCTCCCCTCCTCCTCCTCCTCCTATCCTTCACCTCCTCCTCCTCCTCCTCCTCCTCTCCCACACCTCCTCTCCTCCTCCTCCTCTCCCCCACCTCCTCTCCTCCTCCTCCTCCTCCTCTTCCTCTTCCTCCTCCTCCTCCCCTCCTCCTGCTCCTCCTCCTCCTACTCCTCTCCTCCTCTTCCTCCTCCTCCTCCTCCTCCTCCTCCAACTAGATTATAATAAATGCTCTTGTTGCCATAATTCCTCTTCCTGCCAGTGAAGCACCACTTCTTCTCAGTGGTGTCACGTGTCTTGATGAAGTCATTGTCAGTTCTTTCTGCTCAGGAGAAGAGAGCCTGATTACAGCTGTTTCGAGTTGTATGTTCATGAGGTAAATGAGAGTAAGGCCTTAGTTTTACAGAGGAGAGGAGGAATAGATTTGGTCTCTCGAGCAAGAACGTTTTCCCAGGTTTCTATTTTCTGATAAGCAATTGTTGTCTGGTGTGGGGTGTGTGTGGTGCGTGGTGTGTGTGTGTGTTGTGTGTGCTGTGTGTGTGTGTAGATTGGCAATGTGGTGTGTGTGTGTGTGTGTGTGTGTGTGTGT